>NC_057797.1:471153642-471383679 GCF_018294505.1 Triticum aestivum | reverse complement strand
CGATGAACACGACGCATTCTGTTGCCTCCCGATGAACACGACGCATTCCGTTGCCTCCCCATGAACACGACGCATTCCGTTGCCTCCCCATGAACACCAGGCATTCCGTTGCCTCCCCATGAACACGACGACGACACTATTTCTCCGTTCCGACCCAGCCATGTACACGAGCCCTGGCCATATGTATGCGCGTGTAGGCGTTCGAGACCCTGCCCGTATGTACACATACGTGGCCGTATTTTCTTTCTTGCACCCTGGCTGCTGTATGTACGTGTACATGCTACATGCGCGCCTCTACTACGACACGTGCACGCCTCTACTATGACACATGCGCGCCTCTACATCGACCAGTATGTACGTACACGTTCGCGACCAGAATGACAACGCTACGTACGCTTTGACCAGGTGGGTCCCGACTGTCAGGCACTTGCCTGCGAAGATGTAGCTGGTGGGTCCTAGCAGTCAGGGGGGTGAATTGTTTTGTTTTTTTGCCCGGACGCACTTCCTTGCGTGCGAAGGTGTAGCTGTTGGGTCCCAGCAGTCAAGGGGGCGAATCGTTTTTTTGCCCGGACGCACTTCCTTGCGTGCGAAGGTGTAGCTGGTCGGTCCCAGCAGTCGGGGGTCGAATCGTTTTTTTCTGGACGCACTTCCTTGCGTGCGAAGATCTAGCTGGTGGGTCCCAGTAGTCAGGGGGCGAATCATTTTTTCTGGATACACTTCCTTGCGTGCGAAGATGTAGCTCGTGGGTCCCAGCAGTCAGGGAGTGAATCATTTTTTTCGCGAAATACGGTGGCCCGTCCGATGGGTCCCCGCTGTCATGTGGAGGAATAGTTATTTTGCGCGTAATAAGGAGGCACTTCCTTGCGGCTGCCGTGGACCCAACTGTTAGCCTCTCCATGTACAGTCCACGTCCGATGGAAGTGGTTCCTTGACCACATTGACCACGCCGCGCCGAGAGCACCAGGGCGGTGGACGATGGTGAGGCCTAGGAAGGGGACGACGCGAAGCCGGGGAAGACACGGCAGTGGATGCACACGCGGAGGAGTACGAGGGTTCACTGGTTCGGCTGCACTGCCGTCGCCGCAGAATAACAGGGGGTGCGGGTGAGTGGAGGGATGTCCTGGCCAGCGGTGGGAGTAGTAGGGGGCGGTGAGGCCTCCGCGGCAGCACAGCCGGCCACGGGAGGCAGGAGCAGGCAGCACGACCGGCGCTGCTGTGGGCGGCTGGAGCAATAAGACCAGAGGTTGAAGAAGCACGATGGCCGTTGGATGGGCATCATACGGTCACTGCAGCTAGAATCGTTTATATTGACTAAGTTGACAAAGCCCTTGGTACATCAACTTAGTAGGCCCACAGGTCAGCTTCCGAAATGGTGCGCCCCAGATGTCAGGGGGAGGAATCATTTTTTGGGCGGGTGAAGCTAGAATATCCGAGATTGAAGAAGAAGCACGACATCCGTTGGATGGACATCCAACGGCCACTGCTGCTAGAACCGTGTGTTGACTATAAGTTGACAAAGCCTTGCATACGCGTCAACTCTGTTTTTTTAGGGGACACGTCAACTTAGTAAGGCTAGAAGTGTGTGGCAGAAAACTTATAGCCCATTTGAGATTTCTGATGGAATTTACTACAGCCTATTTACAGTTTGTTAAAAGTACAGCCCATTTCAACCAACCATTTAAAACAGAATTCAATAAAATTTCCCACATTTTGATGGGATCTGAAATATTTTTATCCCAAAATTTCTAGTTAGATTAAATACAATTTCAATATAAATTTATATTACGTAAAAATCCAACGAAACATTGCGCTCGCAACAATTAATGAAATTAAAATTTTCAATATCAAAAAATAATATTTTATAAAGTAATCACGTGTTTGGTGCTTTTTTTTATAGTTACTGCCCAGTTTTTATAATTACATCCCATTTATTATTTCTTAAAGCCCATTTTCTTGTTAAGCCTAAGGCATCCCTCCTAGGAAAGATTTGCAGCCAACGGGGCGGAGAATAACAACTTGACCTTGCCTAGGTATTCCTAAAAAAAGTATAGCTAGGCTAGCCATTTTCAGCTTGAAAAAATAATAATATCTGGGCTGGATATCTGGCCTGGGCTAGACGGGCCACAGCCCGCCCAATTAATACCTGCAGCGATGTTTTCGTTGTTGTCCAAAGGAGAAAAATTAATATCTGGGCTAAACATTGAAAAACTCTGCAGTGCTCACACCTCAAAAACACAAATACTGCTCGAGCTGCTTGGTCCCAGCTGTCGACCGCTTCTTGTGCAATTCTCTTGTTTATTGACTACTCCCTCCTTTCCGGTTTATAAGGCTCAATTCAAAAATCTCACCAACCAAGGTAGATGATGAGTGGTGGAATATTTTTTGTTGTTTGCAAAGCACCCAATTAATGCTCTTGTTTTCCTCAAAAAATTATGTTTACGAATGCATTAATTGCAATGCATGCATGCATTGGCCAGTTTTCTCCTAATACTTGCATGCAATGATTTAATGCACCTTGAAGTCTGAACATGTGATGGGGAACAACCAAATTGAGCCTTATAAAATGGAAAAACGAAAATTTTGAGATAAGCCCTATAAACTGGAAAGGAGGGAGTACTACATAGGTTGAAAATGGTGTGGGACCGTGATGTCAGGAAACCAGGAGGAAGCAAAATAAATTATAGTTATATATATAATAAGGAGGCACTTGCGTACGTGAGGCTATGGACCTGGTGGGTCCCCATTGTCATCCTCTCCAAGTCATCTCCTCGCCCGCGCGCGCTTTCCCCTTGAAACAGTCAGCGCCGTCCGCCCCGCTTCCCGGTGCAGGCGATTGCTCCGCTTTCAAACGACATAAGTGCCGTCCGTCCGTCCATCTGCCGCCCACATTAATGATACGCGGTTGCCAAGGCAGCTACTCTGGCGCCACACGTCTGTCCCTCCGCCCGCCCACCATTGCTATATAAACTGCTGCGCCGGCCATAGCCGCAGTCATCCGCATCTGTTCCCTTTCTCCTGTCCACACCACTATTGCCCACCATAGCTTCCTTGCGCTCCAGCGCTCTTCGGGACGGGCGGGCGATGGACCACAAGGAGATGGCAGCCATTGCTGCTGACCGGCTGGCCGGTAGGCAGCCGAAGGACGATGACGTCCCAATGGAGAACATGGTGGTCGACGATCCGGCGCCAACCCCCTCCTCCGCGCCATCCTCGCCGGTGCATTGCACCATGACCATTGGCGAGGCCCGTGCCCAATATATGGACATGGTGAGGCAGATGCGTAAGGAGTAGTTCCGGGAGGCGCAGGCCGACGCCGCCTACAACCACCATCTCCTCCAGGAGCACCTGCAGGCGGAGGAGCAGATCGCCGCGGAGCGAGCGGAGCAGGAGGCGTTGCTCGACTCGTACCGCTCCGCCCGCAAGGGCCGCCTCGAGCACTGGCGGTACCGCATGCAGGTGGCGAAGGCTGCGGCCGCCTACAAAGAGGCTAGCAAAGAGGGCGATGAAGCGGGCGAGGTGCTGTTTGGCGAGACCGAGGACGAGGCAGAGGACAATGCCGGCTCCGACGAGTCTCCGCTCCACTGGCATCGACGAGGCCTTGCTCCGCCGAGGCCCCGCGACGCCAATGAGGCAGAGGACACCGCCGGCTCTGTCGAGGCCCCGCCCCGCAACAATGAGGCAGAGGACATCGCCGACTCAGCCGAGGCCCCACCCTGCCGACAATGAGACAGAGGACATCGCCGGCTCAGCCGAGGCCCCGCCCCGCTGCCAACGAGGTCGCGCCACATCGAAAACGAGGAAGAGTAGAACATGATAGGTCGCCACCGCTTGGGTCCAAGTAAGGCCACCGCTGCTACCCTCCGGTTGAAGTCAAGCTAGGCTGGTTGACCATTGACGGCCGGTTAGCTTCTTGGCGGCGATGTGGAGTCGGAGAGCTGCGCTGGAGAAGAACGCTGCTTCTACTTAACTGCTGGTGCAGTTGATTGACTGACACATGGGCCTAACAGGCCACATGTCAGTTATGGAACTACACCTGCAGTTAAGTCACTGAAGCTTATGTTCGGCTCAGCGGGACACAGGTGGGTAGCTTCGTTAATTAATTATACCTCCAACGCACCCCTTTTTAGTTGAAGAATGTATGAAATGTAATGAAATCCGGCATGTTTATATGAAATCCGACCGTGTATGAATGAATTTATTTTGATTAGTTCGAATTCCTATATCATTGGCATTGGATGAACATGCAAAACAATACGTACTAGCATTATTCCTAGGGTGATCACCTCGTTTGCAGCAGTTTCACATGTACTCCCTCCAGTCCTTTCTAGTCTGCATACAAGTTTTGTCTGCAGTCAAAGTATCTCTACTTTGACCAATCTTATACAAAAAAGTATGCACTTTCACAATGTGCGAAGTAAAAAGGAACAGAAGGAGTACAAAGAGTTTGAGCAGCTTTTTAGCGTTTCTGTACATTGCAAGCAAACACACAGGCCTGGCAATTCATAGAGAACATTCAAAACAATCGATGATTATGCATCTCAGTGACTCACATGTCAGAGGCAATATTTACTTCACAACTAAAGAATAAAGAAAAAATTGATCGACGCTGCTGACAGCAAAGGGCATCCCATTCGAAAATATCAAACGCATGTCTTGCTAAAATCAATGAGCAAAATTGACAAGGTTGCCCCATTCCAAAATATCAAATGCCTATGATTGTGGAATGGGCAGGGTTTGCCATCAGTTCAGACATTGACATGGCACCTCGTGCTAAATAAACCAGCTATTCTTTTTGTGCAGTTCCACCAAAATTAACCAAATTCACGTGTAGCTTGTATGATTTCGCCCTTATATGTTGCAATGCCTTGAACTTATCGGCACCTCCTTTCTTGTGGTGGAAATGAATGATTCGATGTATTCATGAACATTTTGTGCAATTCCCATTGAAATCAAGCTGAGCACCCATGTTTGCACAAATACAAAAAAGTGATTAGTATAAAGCAAACTGTACTATGAATTGACAGTTTCAACAGGCACATACATGGTCCATGTAGAGCACACTTTTAGAAAAATGGAACTCACCAGAAAGAATCCTAGAACAACATTGTACTCGCGCATCACAGCAAAAAATGGAGATTTGTCAGTCCTTCTGAGCTGAAGTTAGTTTGGTCTTGTGGGGAGTAATGTAACCATCCTTCAACTGCTCCTTCTGATGAGAAGATAGACATGGCTTCTTCATCCTGGCATAATCGGAACTAGTCACTTCACGTACTCCATATTCTTCTTCAGAGGAAGATGATCCTGTTGTGCAAAGACAAGAGGACTACTAAATGCTAGCATCCCTGTTTGCTCGAAAAAAAGGAAAGGAAATATTTAAAACAACACAAATGAAGCACTTCTCAAGGACAATACCACTTTTTCATGACAGTATCTAAATAGTAGCACAACACCAATAGAGATGACAAAGCTCAATCATATGGATGAAATTAGTGGGCGAGTACCAACCTTTGTCAGGAGGCTTATTGTGTAGAGCATACAGATGAAGCACTTCTCCAGAACCATCTGTTGCTATCTACGGTGGTGGCCATGCTTACTATATACTCCTTGATTAGTTTAATGTTTCCAACATCTTCTTGTGCAGTTCCACTAAAATATATGGTATATTAAAAGAAGATCCCTGTTTGCACAAGTTGAGATAATAACATATTACATTAAGAGTGGCATCAAATCAGTGGCAAAACAATTGCTCGTTCCAGCCATAGCAATAATTAAGATGCAAAACTATATCATTACTTGTGTCATCATAGTTCCAGTGCTTCATTACAGCACCGGGAGTTGATTTTTGTTTTTCTTCCGCTTGTTCTTCCCCTTTATCACTTGGTTCAATAACAGACAAGCTTCGCCTTCCATGTAAGATTTGGCATGTCAATTAGGGAGCACAAGTATAGTACTAAACTTAATTTTCTAATGAAAGTGGCAAAATACAGGCCAGCAGTTGTGAAATATACTTATCTTGCCTCAATGGGATATTACGGTGCACATACAGATTGGAAGTCTTGCCTCCATTTGTGCAGTTCACTAAAATCACGCAACATTATCGTACAAGTAGCACAACATATGAAAGGACACTGCAGAATCATGTGAAAGAAGGCTAGTACTGACCTCTCATGATGCGGAATTCAAACAACTCACAAGAAGAAGATCTGAACCAAATTCGCCTTAACGAATAGGAAGTAAGATCCCCTCTTGTGCAATTCCACTAAGATCAAGCAATCAAGCAACCTTGTCGGTGTGACATTTTGGTTGAATTGCACAAAACACTCTTAAAACAAAAGTGTTTTGTGCAGTGCAACAAAAGGTCACAATGGCAACGAGGTGAAGTAGATAACCCTGTTTACACAGAGGTACAAAGGAAACAATTAGTGGTCAATAACGGTGGATGACACAGAAGCCAACAAAAAGAAGCATCTACCTTATCTAAATGGGAAAGAAAGCAAGACAGTAGCATTTCTCAAACGATGGCATTGATTAATATTAACATAGAGATTATATTAACAATAAAATTTGTTAAGCATGTAATTTGCTTTTAACGGTGGCATTGCATCAATTTTCCAGCGGCATTATTAGAGGGTTTTTGTTTACAGGGACATTTTGGTGTAGGGACTAAAAAAACTCTGTGTCAGTCCCATCTAAACCAAACATGAGGGACTTTTAGGGACTAAAACTGGGCATTTGGGACTAAAGAAAGAAGACCCCGAGGGAGTCTTTTTGGGACTTTTTCCAACAGTTGCCCCTGCCACGCATCGCACCTTGTCTCTATTAGTTCATTACTAGGGGTAACATGGTCTTTTATCATGTCATTTAATAACCTCTAGTCCATGTTTAGTCCCTGGAACCAAGCAGGTAGGGACTAGGGAGTTTTTAACCAAACAGGGCCTTAGATTAACAACAGCTAATGAGTTGCACGGGACAGTGGACGCACCAGCACCATGTGCATCTACCGATGTACTGTGGTCATGCACAGTCTGTTGCAACAAAGAACAAACAACCAAGGAGCATATTTGTGTTGGTCCCAGTTTTGTTATCTTTAGACACCTTTCCCTATGTGAGTGTAGAAAATCTAGTCCTGCTCAAACTCTACAGCCTTGTCCCTTCCTTTCCTTTTTGAACTAGTACTTTCGCCCCTTCCTTTCCTCTTTGAACCACGTCCTAGATTTATGCGATACAACTTTCCCCACTACTTTCCCCCATTCCTTTCCTCTTTGAACCACGTCCTAGATTCATGCTATACAACTTTCCCCCTTCATTTCCTCTTTGAACCACGTCCTAGATTCATGCTATATACAACTTTTCCCACTACTTTCCCCCACTCCTTTCCTTTGTGAACCACGTCCTAGATTCATGGTATACATGCAGCTAGAGCAATGCATGTGGAGTAAGTAAATCATACCTTAAGGTTCTTGGGGCGTGGTTCGGTGGGCGACGGGACGACGGCGAAGAAGAAGGGGTCAGAGGCCCTCCCGCGCCGCCGCTGGGTGGAAAGTGAATAGCTGTGCCGGTAGTCCCTCGCCGACGGCGACAATGTTAAGCCTCCTTCCCTTCACGGTGGACGGATCCTGCCGGCTCTTTGAGCAGCAGTGAGGGGAGAGAGAGGCCAACGAAGTCTTGTTTAGATCAGGAGAGGGCGAGAGAGTGTGAAGAGAGCAACTACAAGCGTTGAGGCTCCAACGGGAGAGGGCGAGAGAGTGTGAAGAGAGCAACTACAAGCGTTGAGGCTCCAGTGGGAGAGGGCGAGAGAGTGTGAAGAGAGCAACTACAAGCGCTGAGGCTCCGGCGTGTATATATATACTGGAGAGAGAGAGAGAGTGTGAAGCGTGCAAACCCTAGAAAACATTTTGACCAGTCAAAGAATCCTCCTGGCACAAATTATGCTCAAGTGTAGTTATCGAACCTGAGACCTCAAGTTTGATGAGCGAACAGGCTAACCAGCTACACAACCCTCCCATTATGTTCAACGAGAGGGAAATAACCTTTTATACATTCCTGCATTTGTGTGACAAGCATGCCGTGTTTTTTTGTGTGTGTGGGAGTCATTGGGATTTCAATCATAATCGTGTCATGTGGCTTTGGTGGTAAGACTATCCAAAGTGGTGCCAAAATAATGCAGCCTTAGTCACCTTACCTCTCTCCACGTAGTACGTTGGGTCCCACCAGTCAGAGTTTGAAACAAACAAATTAATAAGAAAAATTAAAAGCGTCAGCAGTGTTTCTTACCTCACACATCTCGCTACTGCTCGGGAACACTATCCAATTGATCCCTCTGTTCGCTCATGTACTATTTTAAGTGAATCCTTATTATAACATGCACACAAATTTTGGGCACTTGTATTCGACTTAAGTCAGTGTGCCACCATATCTCATATACTTACTACTCCCTCTGTCTAGGTGTAATAAGTCATGTTAGAAGGTGCAACGGGACCAAGGTGCGTGCGTGCGTGCGTGTGTGTGTATGTGTGTTTGTGTGTGTGTTTAACAGCATGTGTGTGTTAGAGAGAGCGACATATCGACCTACTCCTACAGAGATATGTTGTGTAGTGTACGATTTTAGTCACGAGAGTCAGTGCATCCTCTCGTTTCCGGGCGTGTCCGGTAGGGACATGCGGACAGCTGCCATGCCCGCTCCTGACCAGCCTGGCCCACCCAAAGCCCCTCCATCGCCCGCACGCGCTTCCCGCCCGAAACGGTCTACGCCGCTCCAAAGAATCGGTGCCGCATTCATGCCCGGGCAGAGCGGACACGACCTCTCACTGGCGCAAGAGTGATGGTTGCTTCGTCCGTCCAACTTACTGCTGGGTCTATGTGATTTGACGGCTCATTAGTCTTTATTACTGAGGTGGTAGGACTGTTGGATGTCCCACGCTTTCGGCGAAAGGAGGTACTACTACTAGATTACAATTTTCTCCATTCTTACAGCGGACGCGTGCAAGAGCAGTGAAAACACGCAGGCTCAGTGATTACATGGCCCACCTCACACTATCACCGTGCGACACCTAACTCTTTACATAGTACTCCCTCTGTTCCTAAATATTACTAGATGAGTCCCCGCGTGTTGCTGCGGAACAGCGGTATATCTCTCTGCGCAAAATTATCGATTTCATAGAACTAAAAAAACTCTATAACCGCATGAGAAATGTGGTTACCAAACTAAATAAACTCCCATCATCATTTAGATCATCCCACGTAAGGAAAAAAGATTAGCCAACTCCTACTGCATAATGGGATTATATTTTTCTTTTTGACATGTTAATGGGACTTAAAAGCTCACTTATATGCATGCTACCGGTGCATGCTTGCATGCAGACATGTTGATGTGATTTAAAACCCACTCACATGCATGTGCCACGGTATTTCTGCATGCTTGCTTGTGGCTTAGTGCGGAGCCTCTCAACGTCTAGATTAGACGGCTATTATGGACAGATTTACTTCATCTAACGGCTACATCAATTTTGATGATGTGGCTCAAGGAGAGGATAGAGAATTCCTAGTAGTGGGGGCTAGCTATTACTAGTAGATAAGTCTTTGTAGAGATTCCACTACATACGGAACAAAATGAATGAATCTACACTTAAAATGCATCTATATACATCCGCATGTGGTTCATGGTGAAATCTCTACAAAGACTTATATTTAGTAATGAGGGAGAAGGCGTACTAAGCAAGCTTCTCCTCGTTCCGTGAGTTGACGGGACACATCAAAAGTACTCTAGTGTATAGAGCCTTGCCTCTAAGGTAGGCCCCACATGGTTTACCTCTTTTTTTAACATAACACGTCAAGTTGCAATTTGTTTGTTCACCCGTGGTAGATGGTCCTCCCTCCACCAAGTGGACAATCAGTACACGTGCCAAATTACCACGTGGGCTGCCTTTTCGTACATAAATGAGCTCCACCGTGTACCGTGCGGGTGTTGGGAAAGAGACGGGAGTACGTGCGCTGTGCATGCACCTCTTCTCTTCATGCACGTCCCCCACCTACCTGGGTGTGTGTGAGAGATACAAATCGTGTTTGTGAGTGTTTTTTGTTTTGGGGTGGGGGTGGGGTGGGGGGTTGATTTCATGAATTATTTGTGGGAATATGTGTCGATGACATCTCAAACAAAATTTTGCATGCAATGTGTGTGAAATGGAGGCCTATCCATATCATACATAGAGGGTCGGGCAATCCATGAGAAGAGAGGGAGGGGTCGTAGCTATCGATAGAGTCGAAGAGAGGATCAAATGGGTGGGTGCGAGATCGATGAAGAGAGCCATGGAAATTGTGTGTGTGTGAAAGTCAAAGATATAGGGCAATTGGCCTACCGGAACATTAGAGGGCACATGTCAAGTTTGTGTGTGGCAGGGAGACATGACTAGAGCGCTCGATGTATCGGTGTGTGTGGGGGGAGGGGTAGGCAGAGGCCTAACTATAGAGGTAGAACGACTCATATATGTGTTGAGAAGGAGAGACCCAACTATGTCTTTAGGGAGATCGGTCGACATCCATACATAACTGAAGGACGAGAAATATGATGGGACACACACACACACACAGAGAGAGAGAGAGAGAGAGAGAGAGAGAGGGAGGGAGAGGGGTAGAGTGCTGGATGGGTGATGGAGTTGCTTCTCGAAGATGGTGGGAGAGGCCTACTAGACAAACTGAGGGTGGAACTGCAATGTTATCAATAAGAGTGGGGATGTGTTTCTGTGTGTGCATATGCGTGATAGATCTGTCGGGACGCATCCATGGATGATGAAGGGGAACCATGTGTTTGGTAAGCAAACCTAACTAGATCGGTAGATCAATTGTTGTTTGTCGGAGGAAGGGAGAGACACAACTAATGAGGTAGATCGATTGACGTGTGGGTAAAAACAGTTATAAGGACCTAGCTAGCTACATGTATAGCGAGAGATCGGTCGGTGTACGTCCATTTGTTAGAGGCAAATAAGGCCCAGCGAGACGGATAGACAGAGAGAATGGAGCTAGGAGGTGGTGCGAGAGGCCCAACTACTAGCTAGATAGGGGGAGGAGTGTGCAGTTGTGAGATCGATGAAAAGAGGGGCGAGAGTTTACACGTGTGTCTGACCGTATGAGAGACACGAGGCAAGGACACATAAAGGAGGAGATTGAAGGTGTGTGTGTATGTTGTAGGCATGCATCGCTGGAGAGGTTTATCGATCGGTGTGTGTCGGAAAGGAGTTGTGGAGACTCTGGGAGAACGACCTAAAGGAAAAAATGAATGTGCCCGGTGTATAGAATGCCAAGGGAGGGGGAGGGCGAGGAGGGCGTGTGCATGCCCGAGAGAAAGTTAGTGGTAGCTACAAAGGTTAGAGGATTGTGTGGGTGTAAGAGACTTACAAAGATCATAATTTGATATGAAAGCGGATTCATATATTTGAATAGGAGATCATAGTGTTTTAAACATTGCATGCATGAATATAGCGGTGATACACGTGTTGTGCACATGTTATACCATAATGTGATAATGCATGGCATTTGCAACTCACAGCTAAATGCCGAACAATCTAAACCATACTATACATCAACCAATCTCACATTTTATTTGAATTTGTGATAATGTGTGGCGTTTGCAGCTTACAACTAAATATCGAACAATCTAAACAATACTATATATTGAACATTCTCACATTTTATTTGAATTTGTGGTAATGTGTGGTGTTTGCAACTCACATCTAAATACTTGCAGGCGTAGGGGGTGGGGCACCATACATAATGTGATAAACACATTATACATATGAGACATGGTTTAGATTATGAAGATCTAGCTAGAGCTAGAAATGTAATGTGATTTGAAATCAAAATAAAGTGGATTCAAAAACTCTAGTTCGAGTTCATATAGTACACATAGTTCATATGTAACTCGAGACTAATCATGTGGTGTGCTGTGGAGATAATACACAAACGATGGTTTAACTTGACAATAATAATGATTGTAGATCTTATTAAAATAGAGAAACGAATTCAAATGCTTTGACTTCACAACAACATTACTATAGATCTTATTCAAATAGAGAAACGAATTCAAATTTAGTTCATATTGAAGCGGTAGTATATACGTTTGGAATGCACTAAAACGTTCATTTGAGTAGTAGGTTGCATGCATTATACACATAGCGAAATATTTTAATTGAACATAACATGAATTCAAAGTTCTGAATGACATTTGTAGTGCACATTGATTTGGTACAGTACACGTTAGGCTTGTCTAGAAATTTCATCCCGCGCCTTGTTAGCCCGAAATATTTAAGATATATCTTTGTCTCGTTGTGCTCCGACAACTCCCTCCATCTCAACCCGCACCTTGCTATTCCGAAATTACAACGCGCGCGAAAACTCCCACATCCTGTGAAATCCCGACACGTGAAATGCCCATGTGTAAGTGCATCTAGTGCCACCCCTAGTTGGTTTTGGAGTATTGACGACAAACCTAGTTGAGGGACTAATGTGTTTGTGAGAATTGCAGGATAACACAGGTAGAAGTCCCTCATTGATTCGGTTTTCCTACCAGAGATGACCCCTAAAAATGTATGAAGACATTGATGTCAAAGGTGGTATATGAAGATATTCTCATTGAAGACTATGACAAAGAGAAGACATCCCATGAAGCCTATGGAGCTCGAAGACTTAGATCTTTCGTAGTTCTTTTTCTTCTTTGTTGAGTCATAGGAACCACCGTACTGTTAAGTGGGGTCCAAGAGAACCAGTCAGAATGACTGAAGTGATGCTTAACCAAAACCTATGTCTTCGAGTGAAGACTATGAGAGTGAATCTTGTCCAGAGTCGGACAAGTCAGCTTTGCTTGTAGCCCAAGTAAAGTTGCCGTGTGAGTTTGAAATCTGACCGTTGGAACACATGTCAGTTCCTTAGTGACCCAGCGTCATTTCGGACAAATCAGGTCGGGTTGCCTAGTGGCTATAAATAGCCCAACCCCTACAACCATAAACGGTTGGCTGCTCAGAGTTAAAGTACGGCTTTTGTCGTTTGAGAGCAACCCACCTCGAAGCCTTTGAGAGAGAATTCCTTGCGAGGATAAAGCCCTAACCACCCAGAGCCAAAGAGTGTTAGGCATCACTTAAGTCTTCTTGACTGTGTGATCTGAAGGCTTATTACACTTGAGGACTGTGAACCCTCCAGCCGGTTAGGCTTCACGTTCTGAGCATCCAAGAGACATTGTGGATCGCCGGTGAACGAAGTCTGTGAAGGTTTGGGAGTCTACCTTGAAGACTTACCAGAGTGATTGGGTGAGGTCTGTGTGACCTTAGCTCAAGGAGAATACGGTGAGGACTGGGTGTCCTGAGCTGCGTGTTCAGGACTGGGTGTCTGGGACTGTGTGTCCTCGGGTTTAAATACCAAGCTGCCCTAACCAGACATACAGTTGTCACAGCAACTGGAACTGGTCCAACAAATCATTGTCTTCAACGAGTCACTGGTTTCATCCTTCCCTTCCCTTTACTTACTGTTGGTCCTTGTGAAGTCATTGTATGATTGCACTATCTTTTATCTTCACTGAGTGACTGCGTGTTCTGTTTGGCTTCATAATATCTTCCTACCTGATCCTTACTACATTGCTGCTATTAGTCATTGTGCTTTCACTTCATTGAATACTTGACTATGGCTTGCCTAGTGTAGTCTACCTTCAGCTGCATGGTAATAGGTTTATTTCTATCGTTTGTCTTTGAAACTTCCACGTTTGGAAGACTTTCATAAAAATCGCCTATTCACCCCCCTCTAGTCGATATAACGCACTTTCAATTGGTATCAGAGCAAGGTACTCCCTTGTTCTGTGTGATTCGGTTTAACCACCTGGAGTTTTAGCTATGTCGACTGCAGGGATAATTAAAGTCTCCGCTGCGTGCCCTGTCTTCGATGGAACTGAATATCCCTACTGGAAGAATAAGATGCGCATGCATCTTGAAGCCATTGACGTCGACCTATGGTATGTCGTCAAGAACGGCATTCCCAAGGCTGGAGAAGGTGTCACTGCTGCTGACGTCAAGAAGTTCGTTCAACTGGACTCTACTGCCAAGAATATCATCTGTGGTCATCTGACCAAAGGACAGTATGGCCGCGTGAGTGCTTTGGAAACATCTAAGCTAGTCTGGGACTGGCTCTCCAAGGTCAACGAAGGCGTCTCAACCCAGAGAGATCAGAGAATCAGTGTCCTTCGCAACCTCTTCAACCGCTTCAAGAGAAATGACAATGAGAATGTCCAGCTCACGTTTGATCGACTCACTGACATCACAAATGAGCTTCAAGCCCTCGGCGCTACTGAGATCACCAAGCATGAAGTCGTCAAGACACTCCTGAGATCACTTGACAGTTCGTTTGACACCATAGCCCTGATGATTCAAGAACGTCCTGATTTCAAGACACTCGATCCGTCTGACATACTTGAGAGGCTCAACACACATGAGTTTTAGCTTTCTGAGAAAAGAGATATGTACGGTCCCAACTATGGGCAAACTCGTGCCTTGAAGGCAAAAGCTCTCTCCTCGTCTGAAGAAGAATCTGACAGCAGTTCTGATGATCCTGAAGACATTGGAAAGGAACTTGCTATGCTTGTGAAGAAGTTCCAAAAATTCACCAAGAAGAAAGGCTTCAGAAAGTCTTCGCGATCAAGATCAAGGAATGATGAAGCTTCTGCTCATGACTATAAGAAGAAAACATGTCACAAGTGCAAGAAACCTGGCCACTACATCTCTGAGTGTCCGCAGTGGGACATTGAGAACAAGAAGAAAAAGAAGAGCAAGGAGTATGATTCTGATGACAAGAAGAAGAAGAAATACTCAAAGTCTTCTTCCAAGTCCTCCTCAAAGTCTTCATCACACAAGAAGAGCTCATCTGGCAAGGCACATGCGTTTGTTGGCAAGGAAATGGATTCAGAGGAGGAGTCCGCTTCTGAGGAGGCGGAGGTGGAGTCTGAGGAGGAGTCTGAGTCTGGCATTGCGAGTCTGGCTACAACATACGTTGCCAAGTCCATCTTCAACACTGAAGACAATGACTCCATCACCGACACCTATGCAAATGACAAAGACTACTCCACTCCTACCTACTGCTTCATGGCACGCGGTGCCAAGGTAAACACATGCACTACTCACTATCAAACATCTAGTGACAATGACTCTGATTGTGGTTCCAAACCCAGCTACAAAACACTCGCTAAAATTGCAACTGAACAACAGAAAACCATGGAACACATTCAAAAACTGTTAGACAAAAGCGATGATCTGTTAGACGCTGAAATGACTCGATCTCAGTCCTTAATTGAAGACATAAAAAATCTTCATGTTAAGTATGAGGAACTTGAAAGGCGTCATGAAACGCTCTCAATAGCTCATGAAAGGCTTTCCTATGATTATCTTCAAAGGAAGCAAGATCTTGAGAAATTGAGAGCGGCTCATGAAGATCTTCAGAAAGAAAACGAGTTGCTTTGCGCCAAACAGATCAGTTCAGCTCAGGAAAGATTTGAACCACCATGTCTTAAATGCATTGAGCGTGATAATGCTACCTCTGTTGCTGAATGTTCTACTGCTGCTACTGTTGCAATATCTTCAACTGTTGATGTGGGAACTAACCCCTCTGCTGAGGATACCACTGCTATTGCTGATGAGAATGCTAGGTTGAAGACATTGCTGGGCATCAGACACTATGTGATGTCCTCAAAAGGCAGATCCTGAACCGAAACCCGAGGAAAGAGGGTGTTGGGTTCGTAAGGAAAATGAATGCCGATGGCTCTAACTAGAAACCTGAGTAGTACCCCAAAACCACATGGGTTGCTGCAAAGGAACCTTCAGCAGATCCATCCACTCTATCTCGCTTCACTTGTGCTAACCCTATTGTCATTGATGAATCCTTTGATGCAAACTATAAACTGTTTAAGAATCAGAATGGTGAAGTGTTTGCCAGGTGTATTGGTACTAACTGCAGGAATGGACCGCCTATGAAGAAGATCTGGGTGCCGAAAAAGTGTTTGGAGAATCTTCCTGTGAATGTCATCATGACACCACAGGTGAAGAAGACAAATCCCATACCACATGCTTCATACGGTCCAAAGGCTTCATACAGAGAGAGGACTCACCTGAGTCGCACTAACGCAAATGTTTTGTAGGGAAACCATACTCAGGCCTATGAATATGAGCGCGGTTCATCAAACCACCATGTTCATAAGACCAAGAACTATTCTACTTATTCTTATGAGTACTATTGTCCGCCTGCAAGACTTTTTGCTAGGGCTCCAAAGCCAAAGTTCCCAGACGCTGCACTTAGACTTATTGCTTCTAAGCCACCCTTGAAGATGTGGGTGGCTAAGAAAGCTTAACTCTCTTTTGCAGGGATGTGTCTCCAGCAGAAAACCAAAATCGTCTAACGATATTGCTAGGGACCTTAAACATCTTGTAGGGCGCAAGATCAAATGCCCGAATGGTCTTATTATGTACTTCGTTCCTGAATCGCTTGCTACTCTCCCTATCAGTCCAAATATCGATCTAAGCTTTCATAACCCACTGGTTCATCAAATGTTTTTGCTTCACAATTCTCTTCGTGAAGCCTATCCCCCTAACTGCACTGTAGGGTACGACACCATCATCTTCAGAATGGATTATTGATAGTGGGTGTACCAATCACATGACTGGCAAAAGAAGCCTTCTTATGGACTCAACCTTACGTCCATCCGACAAGAGTCACATCAAATTTGCTGACACTGGTAAAAGTAAGGTATTGGGTCTAGGTAGAGTTGCAATCTCAAAGGATCAACACATGGATAAATTCATGCTTGTTGAATCCCTTGGCTTCAACTTAATGTCTGTCTCAATGCTTTGTGATTTAAATATGATCGTAATGTTTGGAAAATATCGTTGCCTTGTTCTAATGGAATCTGACAAGTCTCTAGTGTTTGAAGGGTATCAGAAAGATGATTTGTACATGGTAGATTTCTCAGCAGGACCACAGCTTGCCGTATGTCTTCTAGCAAAAGCTTCAGAATGCTGGCTCTGGCATCGGAGGCTAGGGCATGCTGGCATGAGGAACCTCCACACCCTTGCGAAGAAGAAGCATGTCATAGGCATCGAGGGCGTCAAGTTCAAGAAAGATCACTTATGTGGTGCCTGTGAAGCAGGAAAGATGACGAGGGCCAAACATCCCTCGAAGACAATCATGACAACTACTCGACCCTTCGAACTGCTCCACATGGATCTTTTCGGTCCCACTCATTACTCAACTCTTACTACTACTGCTTGTCTCTATGGCTTTGTCATCGTTGATGATTATTCTAGATATACTTGGGTGCACATAATCCTCTACAAGACTGAAGTGCAGCATGTCTTCAGACGCTTCGCCAATCGAGCAATGAACAACTATGGCGCCAAGATAAAGCACATCAGAAGTGACAATGGCACTGAATTCAAGAACACTGGCCTTGATACATATCTTGATACTTTGGGCATCACACATGAATTCTCAGCTCCATACACGCCACAGCAGAATGGCATCGTCGAACGCAAGAACAGAACACTCGTTGAGATGGCCCGAATGATGCTAGATGAACACAAGACTCCAAGAAAATTCTGGCCCGAAGCCATTGATACTTCATGCCATACAATCAACCATGTTTATCTTCACAAGCTTCTGAACAAGACATCTTATGAGCTCCTTACTGGCAAGAAGCCAAATGTCAGTTACTTCTGAGTATTTGGCGCCAGGTGCTGGATCAAGGACCCACATCACACTTCAAAATTTGCACCAAAAGCACATGAGGGTTTTATGTTTGGATATGGAAAGGATTCGCACTCCTACAGAGTCTTCAATCTCTTTCATTATAAAGTGGTTGAAACAGTGGATGTGCGGTTCGATGAGACTAACGGTGCACAAAGAGAGCACCTGCCAAATGTGCTAGATGAAGTTCCATCGAGTGAATCAATCAAACTTATGGGAATTGGAGAAATCATAACCTCTGAAGCTCAACCTGAAGAGGAACTTATCATCTCCGCACCTGATCAACCTGAAGACAATGCTCAGCCTGAAGATAATCCTTCTAACAAAGAAAATGATCAGCAAGAGCAAAATCTTCGCCCTGTACATCCTCGTGTTGCCAATGAAGTGCAGATTGAGAGAATAATTGATAGCATCAATGCACCCGGTCCGCTCACTCGTTCAAGGGCAGCACAGCTAGCAAATTTCTGTGGGCACTTCGCATTCGTCTCAATAACAGAACCCAAGAAATTTGAAGAAGCCTTCATGGAACCTGAATGGATTCAAGCTATGCAAGAAGAGCTTCAACAGTTTGAGCTGAATAATGTATGGGAACTGGTTAAGCGTCCTGATCCTCAGAAGCACAATATAATAGGCACCAAATGGATATACCGTAACAAGCAAGATGAGCATGGTCAAGTTGTCAGAAACAAAGCTCGTCTCGTTGCTCAAGGATATACTCAAGTGGAAGGAATTGACTTCGATGAAACATTTGCTCCTGTGGCTCGACTTGAAGCCATACGCATACTGCTGGCCTATGCAAATCATCATAACATACTTCTATATCAAATGGATGTGAAGAGCGCTTTTCTCAACGGCAAGATTGAAGAAGAAGTGTATGTTGCACAACCGCCTGGCTTTGAAGATCTAAAACATCCTGACATGGTATACAAGCTCAAGAAGGCACTGTATGGTCTCAAACAAGCCCCTCGGGCTTGGTATGACACACTCAAATACTTCCTGAAGAGCAAAGGCTTCATACCTGGTTCCCTCGACCCCACTCTCTTCACAAAGACATATGATGGTGAACTGTTTGTGTGCCAAATATATGTGGATGACATTATCTTCGGCTGCACCAATCAGAAGTACAGTGAAGAGTTTGGATATATGATGCAAGAGCAATATCAGATGTCCATGATGGGAGAGCTGAAGTTCTTCCTCGGTCTTCAAATATGACAACAATGCAATGGCATCTTTATATCTCAAGAGAAGTATCTCAAAGATGGCCTGAAGAAGTTCGGTATGCAAGATTGCAAAGGCTTCATGACGCCAATGCCAGCCAAACATCATTTGGGCCCCGACGACAATGGTAAAGAGTTCGATCAAAAGGTATACCACTCCATGATTGGTTCTTTACTTTATCTATGTGCATCTCGGCCAGATATTATGCTTAGTGTTTGCATGTGTGCTCGATTCCAAGCGACACCAAAGGAATCGCATCACTTAGCTGTGAAGCGAATTCTTCGATATTTGGCTCACACCCCAACTCTAGGATTATGGTATCCAAAGGGCTCAGAGTTTGATCTGGTTGGATTCTCGGATGCTGATTATGCTGGTGACAAGGTGGATCGCAAGTCTACATCAGGCACATGTCATTTTCTGGGACGATCACTTGTATGTTGGTCTTCAAAGAAGCAGAACTGTGTATCACTCTCCACTGCTGAATCTGAATACATTGCTACTAGATCTTGTTGCACTCAACTTCTGTGGATGAAGCAAACACTCAAAGACTATGACATTCATCTGAAGCAAGTGCCACTCTACTGCGACAACGAAAGCGCCATCAAGATTGCCAACAATCCAGTTCAGCACTCGAAGACAAAGCACATTGAAATTCGTCATCACTTTCTCAGAGATCATGTTGTGAAGGAAGATATTGATATCATACACATCAACACTGAAGAGCAATTGGCAGATATCTTCACCAAGCCCTTGGAAGAGAAGAGATTTTGCAAGTTATGGTGTGAGCTAAATATCTTGGAATCCTCAAATGTCCTGTGATTAGGCACACATCCTAACACTTATGCATATTGATGACTTAGATGTGCAACACACGAAGTAAAGTATATCTTCAATCAATGAAGACATACATTCTAAGTGTGAATACATCAATGTGGAATTTGACTTCAGAGCGCCACGATAATTGTGCGCTGTGTCTGGGTCTAATACTTCCTATACGGTGGGTAACGCCACCACCAAATGTTCTGTTCGAAGTGTTTCACTCATGGCGTTACATTTGCTATGTCTTCACATTTGGTTTGGCTTCAATCTCAACATGTCTTCATGATTATCTTCACTATGTTGATTATATATATATACTAGTGTTTTGTCATCTACAACATTCACTTATAGCTATGTCTTCTTGTTGAATCTTTTGAACTAAGTGAATGTGATCGGACCCTAACCTCTCTATGCTTTCTATCTCAAACTCTATCTCTCCAAATCATATGCATTCTATTGAAACTGTCGAATGTCTTCTCTGTGTCCTTGTCAGCAGAAGATATAGAGACAAACATTAAGTCCGTTTTCAATGCTCATTCCTTCACCTGAAACCCAGAGAAGTGGGAACGACCACCCGACAATCCAGGCGTGCGTGGGACGTGGAACAACCTTCGATATGCTGCATGATGGCCACATGTTCCTCAGATGTGAATCGCCAGGGGCACCTGTGTAATAACACTGAGCCGCCCCTATCCCTATAAATACACGCCTCACCACAGTCATTATCTCTTCTACCATTCTCGCACGAACCCTAGCGCCACCACTAGCCCTCGACGACACCGGCGACGAAGTGCTTAGCTGCCGCAACCTCTCCAACGCCGTCTTCACGCTGACCGCGGACATCGTCCTCTCCGCCGTCGCCGTAGGTGTCCTCTATCGCCAAGTTAGGGCACGGACGATCGAACTGCTCAGCCTCCTCTTCCACTCCGTCTAGCAGTTCCTTGTGTGGTAAATAAAACTTCCTTTTTATGGCCCCTTTGATCCTACAGATTCGTCACTTTCTACCACAAGTAGTTTCTGTTCACACAAGTTGGATCCAGTTCATACTGCATCTCATATTATGCCTAGTATGTTCACTTATGCTTCACAAAGCAGTTAGATTCCTCACTTGTACTGATCTCTGGATTCGTACAAATCTGGAACCAACTCCTTATCTATGAGTGAATGTCTTCGCACGATGAGGTTAATGTCTTCTAAACTGATTTATCTTCAAAATCTTCTGAGAATGCATATGACCTCTTCCCCTTCCCTCGCACCTTAATGCTGTCACAGGTACATGTCCATGGGAGAATCCCTTGGTTCTCATAGTCTGCATTCATTTGCAGAATTCTTACAGTATCACATAAATTCTCCCGAAGCCAGTTCATGTTTGTCCAGCAAGCGAAAGCCTTTGAAGCCTTTGAACGTATTGAAGCCATTCAGTTTAAAGTTCATGGCTTCAGAGAAATCTGCAAGGAAGGGAGGCAGACAGCGTCATGGGGGAACATCAAGAGATTTGCCTGATAACCTCTCAGAGCTTTACAAGACATATCCTGAAGAGGATTATAATCAACGCAAGACCTGAATCCAGTGGATTCGAAGATATTGGGAGAACAGTGGTACAAATACAGATTTGTGACCAAGGAATATGCTGAGAAGAGTGCTATCAAAAGTCCTTGGGGTGATATTCTCTTCCGAGGCCTTCCACCCAAGAACAAAGCTGAAGCTATTGCTCAGGGTTTCTATCCGTGTATGGTCCGTGGACCTCAGCCTGAAGATGTCGACCCATCATCATTGCTATGGTGTCGTGACGATAATCTTTTCAAGCGCAAATTCCAGCATGCAAAGGCATCGGCCAAGGAAAACAAGAAGTCATTGGGACTAGACTTCAACCTTGGTCCTTCTGCTCCCCGGGCTGACGGCACATGCGATGCAGAACCCAATGTCATCGGTCCTTTCTAAAACCGTGATGGCCTCATCACTCACATCTCAGTTCAAGGTGCCAAAGTGGATCATTATGATGATGATGCTGACACTGATGAAGCCCTAGCTCCTACTCCAAAGCCGCAGAAGTCAAAGAAGGCTAAGGCTTCAAGATCAGCTGCTCCACCAAAAATCTCACGGGCGAAGCCACTGGCTACTGCACCTCCTGAAGACAGTGTGCAGTCTGAAGATCTGTCACGCATCTCCAAGCCCCAGAAAGTCAAGATGCCTCTGCCACACACCAGCCAAGAACTGACTGCTGCTGCTATTGTGCGCAACGATGCCATTGATCTGTCCAGTGATGAAGATCTTGCAGATGACGCTCTTGAGCAACTGATCAAGAGCAAAGAAGAAGCAGAAATCTTCAATGATCTGCCTCTCTTTGACGTGGCAATCATCCACAACTTCATTGATGAGTGGTTTGACACGCCCAACCTCAGCTTCGAAGATCTGCAACTTCCAATTGGCCTCAGTGTCGCCTTCCATGGTGCCATTGCTTCAGAGTTAGCTATCGCCCAGCGCATTGTTGAACTGAAGCAAAAGATTGACTATGAGAAAGCTCAGTTCAAGAAGCATATGGCCAAGCTCAGCGTGCAAGAGGTGAAAAACTTCAAGATTATGCTGCACGAGCTCAAAGAAGCCTTTCTCAAGAAATGTGGAGAAGCTCAGGGTTCTCGTGAGCGCATGAAGAGCCTGGCTGACAAGTGTGTGCAAGGCTACAACGAGGCTGAGAAGCGCAAGGCCCTTGGGCATCCGGGCATTGATCCCAGGATGGCTGCTAAGCAGAAGAAGAAGCCCACTGTGGCCGAACCCAACACACCAAGGCAGGAAGCAGATCCCATTGTCTTCCCAACTAGCATGACTGGCTCGAAGCCAATGGCCAGGTCAACAACTTTAGAGCTGAAGAAGACGAGGACTGCTGAGGCTGAAGCCAGAAAGAGGAAACATCCTGAAGCCTCTGCTACTGCTCCCTCCAAGAAGAAGCGGAAGACCAAGAAGGAATGGGCTGCTCCCACAGAGCCCTTACTTGTTGAACCCATCTTCATGGTTCGCCCAGCCACTGAACATCAAGAGCGCCAACTGACTGTCCATGAGCCTGCTTTCACAGAGGCTCATGAAGCTGAAGACTTTCCAGCAGCTGATCCCACCGCTGCTGAAGACATTGGTCACCATGACAATGTTGACGATGATGCAGTTCTTCCTCAGCTCGAGCACCAACAGGTATCATCGCCTGTGCTAACGCACAGCGAACTCATCAGCATTGGTCGTCCTCTGACGACAATTGCTCAGGATGCATCATGGGCTGATCACCCACAAGCACAAGAGGAAGATGACTTTGAGGCCAGGCCAACTCCAACTCCACAGGCATCGCCAACGTTATGCAGGCTTCGCAAAGGACCAAGGCCTCCAGTCTCTGAGTCTGAAGCTAAAGCTGCTGAAGACATTCCGGCTGCATCAGCCGATGAAGAAGAAACCCCAAGAACTGCTACACCCCCATCTCACCAAGAAGCTGTTCTCGAGGAGAACGTGACTGTGACCGACCCTCCAGCTCATCAAGTGGAGGTTGAGAATCTTGAGGCTGCCACCGACGCCATTGACGCTGTCATGACTGAAGCCAACGTGGAGCCTACACCAACAAAAGCACCAGAAGTCAGCGAAGCCAATGATACTACCGCTTCTGTTCCTGCGCCTAGTGCTGGTCCTCAGTTAGACTATCATGTTGCACACAAGCCTCAGGTACAGAAGCCAATCCCAAGATTGCCCAGGTTTCCAGGTCCTACATCAGCACCTGGATCCTTCAATGTCAACGGCTTCAAAGCAGAAAACACTTTCTTCAATAGCTCCAAGAACCCCTACTCAAGGGAAAGAATATCTTCTGATCGGTTCTGGAGCTATCCGCAGCGAAGCTATTACTCCTGCATTCTGTACAATCAAGGTCGCATCTTCCCACATAAGCGTCTTGACATCGAAGAAATAGCTGCTCTGCCCTGTCTGGAAGAAGCTCTGGATTGCTTCAAAGAGGTTGGATTGCTGCCGTTTGTCACCGACCAAGAGCACTGGAATGAAGAGTTGCTGCTCCAATTCTATGCCACACTTCACATCCGTGGGTACAACAAAGATCCGAAGACTTGGGTCCTGGAGTGGATGACAGGAAATGTTCATCACGAAGCCAAAGCCTTTGATATCATTGAGCTCACTGGTCTGCTCACTCCTGGCGATCTCTACGAACCTGGCTGTCAGCTTCATAGTGAAGCTATGGAGAGCATCTTTCAGAAGCTTGAACCAAACATGAGTCAGATGCTCAGTATGATGAAGCCATTGCCACAAGATGCTGCATATCCTAAGGAGTTCTTTGTTGAAGACCTTGAGTATCTGCCAAGGACTATTTATCACATCATAAGGCGAACTCTCTGGCCCATCAAAGGACATTCTCCACATGCCAAGCTGGAAGGTGCAATGAAGACCTTGGTCTTCTATATTCTTCATGGCAAATGCTTCAATGCACAGGACTTCTTCATCCGCCAACTTGCAGCATCAGGCTCTGATCTTGGCTTGAAGTTCTACGCTCCATGGATAATGCGGCTGATTAAACTCCACTCCGCTATCTCATATCAGCCATCTGCTTGCAATCATCGGATCTTTCTTCCTGATGTGGATATGTCCGTTGAAGCCATTTATCCTGAACCTGCCAAGAATGCGGAGCATCAAAGTTTCTCTCAGAACATTGAAGGAGTTGAAGCAGTCACCCGTGTTTATCCTCTGGCTGGAACTACACGTGCACCTCATCGTGCCCTTACTAAAGCCTCCGAAAGCACTATTGGGCAACGACCCAAGAAGCGATCTCGTGTTCTCAACGACCGAGAGCTTCCTGTGGCTCTTCATCAGAAACAGGATAGGCATCATGACTGGCTGAAGTGCCAAATGCAAAGCCTCTTGGTGGATGTCAACCGCATTCGCAATCTTGCCACCAAGAATGCCTTTGTTGCCCATGAAACCTCTCGACGCACATGGAAAGGGCTGATGCTGATGTGCTCTGAAGATGATCTTCAAGAGGATGGCTTCTCTGAACTCTTCAAGTTTGACTCCACACCTCCTCGAAGGGCAGTGCTGCGACGAACTCCATCTCTTGAAGACTCTGAGTTCTCTTCCTCTGCTGCAACTGTGAATGCCAGAGTGATCGAGGACGAAGACGATGCTACTTCATCGCCGCCTCCTTCAGCCCGCACCTTGTTAGCCCGAAATATTTAAGATATATCTTTGTCTCGTTGTGCTCCGCCAACTCCCTCCATCTCAACCCGCACCTTGCTATTCCGAAATTACAACACGCACAAAAACTCCCACCTCCTGTGAAATCCCGACACGCGAAATGCCCATGTGTAAGTGCATATAGTGCCACCCCTAGTTGGTTTTGGAGTATTGACGACAAACCTAGTTGAGGGACTAATGTGTTTGTGAGAATTGCAGGATAACACAGGTAGAAGTCCCTCATTGATTCAGTTTTCCTACCAGAGATGACCCCTAAAAATGTATGAAGACATTGATGTCAAAGGTGGTATATGAAGATATTCTCATTGAAGACTATGACAAAGAGAAGACATCGCATGAAGCCTATGGAGCTCGAAGACTTAGATCTTTCATAGTTCTGTTTCTTCTTTGTTGAGTCATAGGAACCACCGTACTGTTAATTGGGGTCTAAGAGAACCAGTCAGAATGACTGAAGTGATGCTTAACCAAAACCTATGTCTTCGAGTGAAGACTATGAGAGCGAATCTTGTCCAGAGTCGGACAAGTCAGCTTTGCTTGTAGCCCAAGTAAAGTTGCCGTGTGAGTTTGAAATCTAACCGTTGGAACACGTGTCAGTTCCTTAGTGACCTAGGGTCATTTCGGACAAATCAGGTCGGGTTGCCTAGTGGCTATAAATAGACCACCCCTACAACCATAAACGGTTGGCTGCTCAGAGTTAAAGTACGGCTTTTGCCGTTTGAGAGCAACCCACCTCGAAGCCTTTGAGAGAGAATTCCTTGCGAGGATAAATCCCTAACCACCCAGAGCCAAAGAGTGTTAGGCATCACTTAAGTCTTCTTGTCTGTGTGATCTGATGACTTATTACACTTGAGGACTATGAATCCTCTAGCCGCTTAGGCGTCGTGTTCTGAGCATCCAAGAGACATTGTGGATCGCCGGTGAATGAAGTCTGTGAAGGTTTGGGAGTCTACCTTGAAGACTTACCAGAGTGATTGGGCGAGGTCTGTGTGACCTTAGCTCAAGGGGAGTACGGTGAGGACTGGGTGTCCTGAGCTGCATGTTCAGGACTGGGTGTCCGGGACTGTGTATCCTCAGGTTTAAATACCAAGCCGCCTTAACTAGACGTACAGTTGTGACAACAACTGGAACTGGTCCAACAAATCATTGTCTTCAACGAGTCACTGGTTTCATCCTTCCCTTCCCTTTACTTACTGTTGGTCCTCGTGAAGTCATTGTATGATTGCACTATCTTTTGTCTTCACTGAGTGACTGCGTGTTCTGTTTGGCTTCATAATATCTTCCTTCCTAATCCTTACTACATTGCTGCTATTAGTCATTGTGCTTTCACTTCATTGAATACTTGACTATGGTTTGCCTAGTGTAGTCTACCTTCCGCTGCATGGTAATAGGTTTATTTCTATCGTTTGTCTTCGAAACTTCCACGTTTTGAAGACTTTCATAAAAATCGCCTATTGACCCCCTCTAGTCGATATAACGCACTTTCACCATGGTACCCCTGAACCGAAAGAACCACCTCAAATCGGTGGGGGTACTTTTGTAACTTATCCCACATTTCGGACAAGCGCATCTGTCGGTGTCAAAACTGGCGGATCTCAGGTAGGGGGTCCCGAACTATGCGTCTAGGGGGTCCCGAACTACCCATATTGCTATGTCATTTGATTAGTTTAGACATGCTTTGTGTGAATGCCACCTGTTCAGTGTCTGATTACCATATATGTGAATTATGCATTGCCATCTTGTTGCAAGACATTATATATGTGAATTATGCAATGCTATCTTGTTGCAAAGGTATTATATATGTGAATTATGCAATGCCATGCTGTTTAGCCAATCATCATGTGTGTGAATTATATCATGCTATCATTTTTTTGTATTACATGTTCCATTTGTCGACAATGTTTGTATATTCAACTACTCTTCCTGTGCATCAGCCATTTGAAGCGGTGATGGAAGTATCTGGAGTGAAAACAAGGTATTCAGAGCAGACAATGCTACCTACTGAAGCAGACATCTTGCTGGTTATAGAGAGCTCCTCAGAGGAGGATTCATAGACTGATGACCAGTCCTATTTCCCCCCTGAGGTCTATGCTCAAACTTGGTAGGGTTATATTACCCATGTCATGCATGTTGTCTTGCATTGCTTAGTTTTTACATCATATATGGATTGCCATCTACTTACTTGCTTACTATATAAATCATATATTTGAATTATATCATGCCATCATGTTTACATAGTACATACACATCATCTATCTGAATTATGGCATGGCAACCCATTTAATAAAGACATCATATAGTTATATCATCTCATCCTGTTTAGTGTTTACAGTCATCATATTTTGAATTATGGCATTCTATCCGTGAATGTATGTGAATTATGGCATGCCAACCTATTTAATAAACACATTATATAGTTATGTCATGTCATCCTATTTACATAGTCTCATATTTTGAACTATGTCTTTCCATCTTTTTTAATTAGCCACCATAATGTGAAATTGTGTCATGTTATCCTGTTTAGTTAGCCATCATATATGTGAAATTGTGTCATGCTATCCTGTTTGGTTAGACAACATAAATATGAATTATTTCGTGCCCTCTTTTATTCCCCACTATCCATTGCACCTGTCTATCATACAATGTCTCTACTTTCAATTACTTTTCTTGTTTATCAGCCATTTGAATTGGAGAGCGTGATGGTAGTATCTAAGGGAGTAACAACACGGTCTTCAGAAAAGATAGTGCTACCAGTTGATGCAGATAGAACCACGGTTGTACTTTCCCAAGGACCAGATTCACCACACATAACCCAGACTCTCGCAGATTTTACCCCTACCTAGTTGGACAGAGAACCAGCTACACCCCTTCTAACCCCAACCCCGGCAGATAGTAACCCAGTTCCAGTTGACACAACACCGTCTCCACCATAGAGCACCCAAACACGAGCAGTTAGTAAGGGAACTGCAGTGCCCAAAGCACGAGGACCACCACTCCGAATCCCATCTCAACGCTTAAAGGACAAGAAGATTTATTCTCAGGTCAGGTTCTGTAGCTATGGTTCATACTCCTTTACTCTTGCATTACTGTATTTACTCATACCAACTATTTTCAAATTTGAAGGATGGAATTGATACTCCAATGGCGCAACAGGTATGTTTTAAACCTGTTTCTTTAACTCGTTTGCTGTTGTAACCTGCTCTATGTTGATTTCAGTTTCAATTGAATAAACAGTTATGTTCTCATGTCATGCACATTACAAGTGTTGTTATTGCTCTATAGTTACCCACACTTATATTCTGTCTATTCTGCTTTGTCTTGAACAAATATTATTTGAATTGTGTCTCTATCTTGATTTGGCAACAAAAACTAGAATGATATAGACCATAAAGTGACCATGGTACATAGATATATGTTTGTTTCATGCTGTTATCCTGTCCACTTTACTACTGAACTCATTTACCAAAATGAGTTTCATATACAACATGGTAAACATGTGATGTGTCTGCTTGTTTCTCTTTTAGAATGCGGACAAAATATTGGAGAACAGTACCGCGTTATCCAATGGTAAATGAGGTAATGCAGATAAGGTTCAAGATAGTGAGACGTCGCTGTTGGTCTCCAAGAAAGTTGATAAAAACTATCTTGACGACAGTGAGGGAACCCAAAAGTCCTATCTTGATGTAGTGTTCGAGTTACTGGCCACTACTGCTGGCACAAGCTCTTCGAACTCGCTGCCTGAATCAGTTCGTCTTCTTGAGTCTCAACTTCAAGTTGAAAGACATCAATCAGATGTGCTGCGACAGGAAGCTGAAGGACTGAGGAAGTCCCTGCAGAATTCAGATGCATATTTTCTGGTGCAACAGCAAGCGCTGGAGGATTTAAGCGCCAAACAAGAGAAAGTTAATAAGCTTGCTAAGCATCTTGCCAGCATTATGGGTACCCAGGATATTGTTGTTTCTTGAGATCTTCTGAAGTGGTTTTAGTTCTGGATTTGTTTTGCTGCGGCGTTTATTTGCGCTGGTCGCCAACTTTGACAACCAGTGTATATGATATGCTGCTTTGTTCCCTATATTTGCACTGGTGGCGAACTTTGATGCCCAGTGGATGTAATATGTGTAATAGCCGTGATAGCCTAGCGTTAGTTGCTTGCTTATTTATTTTCTTATTGTCTTGTTTATTTGTTTGCTTGTAGTCATTGCAGTTCTTTTTCCACAATTAGCTAGTGGCTGCAATAACCTATTTTTTAAAACTAGGCCACAATAACCATGGGCTAATATTTACTGTAGTGACATTGGGCCTCCTACTGGCCGTAGAAACAGTGGGCCTTCTACGGGCCGTAGAAACAATGGGCCTTCTATGGGCCGTAGAAACAATGGGCCTTCTACGGGCCGTATCATCAATGGGCCTTATACGGGCCGTATGATCAATTGGCCAAACATGGGCCAAATAGACCGCATTACGGCCGTAAACGGGCTAGAGTTGGAATCGTCCGTTCATGGGCCGACCATAACGAGCGATCGTTAATAGGCCGTATTTGATGACGCTATGAAAATGGCCCAACGTATTAACGAACCACAAACGGGCCGACTGTAACCACGGGCTGAATTTGGCCCACAAGCAGAAAATGACAGTAACGGGCCGTAAGTAAACGAATGATGGAAATGAGCCCAAGAATAAATGGGCTCTAAGAAGGCCGAAAGATAACATGGGCTGGAAACGGCCCAACGGAATAATGGGCCGTTAATGGGTATAAGTGATACACTGTTCATTACGGGCCAGTTTCACCACGGGCCGTTAATGGGTGTAAAGTGATACACTGTTCATTACGGGCCAGTTTCACCACGGGCCGTTAATAGGCCAAGAGTTACATAGGGCCTCATATGGGCCGAAAGACGTCATGGGCCATACATGGGCCAGAAGTGAAAATGGGCTGGAATCATATTGGGTGGCTCAAATGACGCTACTGGGCCTAATTCGGATAGGGTGTAACGGGCCTTGGGTTAGCGGGCTGTAAATGGGCTATATGCGAACATGCCATTAACAAGCTTTACATGGGTCGGCCCACCACCTTTTGACCAAGTCAAACGGGCCAGCCTTTTCACAGGAATGGGCCTTTGTTGGGCTGTGCCACGTGTCGACGTATCATAGGCGCCTTCTGTCCAATGAGTGGATGACATCTGTCCCAGCGATGAGCCGACGCGTGTTTCCTCCAGCCAATGATGATTTTACACGTGGAAAATCCCCATTGGTCGGGGCTGTTAACGGGTTATCGGATTCAAAAACCGACCCGATAGCTTAACGGCGTTCCGTTACGGTGGATGCCACGTGTCGGTCACCCTTGACGAAAGCACTTCTGTGACGCGGGATTTATCATCATGGAAGTGGACATTTCCGTGATGATAATTTTGGTAATGTCATGGAACACTTCTAAGACAGCACAGGTATGAGTATCTTGATTCTGTCATAAAATCGTCATGGATGTACATGCATGACAAAAATGCGACCTACTGTGACAAACACGTATCATCACGGAAGTGTAATTTTTTTGTAGTGCTAACCGGTGCTTTTTATAAGAGCGGGATGACTCGGCAATAAAAGTAAATAGATAGGCCCTTCGAAGAGGGAAGCAGGGATTTGCAGAGGTGCCAGAGCTCGAGTTTTGAAATAGAGATAAATAATATTTTGAGCGGTATGCTTCCATTGTCAACATAACAACCAAGAGATCTCGGTATCTTCCATGCTACATACATTATAGGCGGTTCCCAAACAGAATGGTAAAGTTTATACTCCCCCACCACCAACAAGCACACTCCACGGCTGGTCCGAAACAACGGGTACCGTCCAACTAACAACAATCCTGGGGGTGTTTTGTTTGTAATTATTTTGATTTCATTCGCTTTGAGCATGGGACTGGGCATCCCGATTACCAGCCATTTTCTCGTGAATGATGAGCGGAGTCCACTCATCGTGAGAATAACCCACCTAACATGGAAGATATTGACAACCCTACTTGGTATATGAGCGATTCGAGCATACAAAACATATTATTATTTGAAGGTTTAGAGTTTGGCACATGCAGAATTACTTGGAACGACAGGTAAATACCGCATATAGGTAGGTATGGTGGACTCATATGGAACAACTTTGGGGTTTATGGAAGTGGATGCACAAGAAGTATTCCCGCTTAGTACAAGTGAAGGCTAGAAAGAGACTAGGAAGCGACCAACTAGAGAGTGACAATAGTCATAAACATGCATTGAGATTAACCAACATTGAATGCAAGCATGAGTAGGATATAAATCACCATGAACATAAATATCGTGTTGGCATGTTGATTTTGTTTCAACTACATGTGTGAACATGTGCCAAGTCAAGCCACTCAAATCATTTAAAGGAGGATACCATCCTATCATACCACATCACAACCATTTTAAAAGCATGTTGGCACGCAAGTAAACCATTATAAACCGCTAGCTAATTAAGCATGGCATGAGTAACTATAGTCTCTAATTGTCATTGCAAACATGTTCTATTCATAATTGGCTGAATCAGGAATGATGAACTAATCATATTTACAAAAACAAGATAGGTCGAGTTCATACTAGCTTTTCCTCATCTCAATCATTTCATCATATATCGTCATTATTGCCTTTCACTTGCATGACTGAACGGTGTGGATAATAATAATAGTGCATGTGCATTGGACTAAGATGGAATCTACAAACATTTATTCAAAGGAGAAGACAAGGTAATATGGGCTCTTTCTTAGATCAACAATACTGCATATGAGAGCCACTCAACAATTTCATCATGGTCTTCTCCTCTCGACCCCCAAAGAAAAGAAAAGAATTTCAAAGAAACACACTAAAATATTTTGCAGTTTTTGTTTTCTTGAAGGAAGAGAAACAAGAACAAGAAAAACTATTTACACGAGAAAAATCCTAACAAACAATAGAAGAATGGAAAATCTTTTTGGGTTTTCTTTTAATACTAGTACTAAGCATGCATAGAAAGTAAACTAACTACAACTATTTTTTTTTGTTTTTCTTAAGGTTTTTCAAACACACAAGAAGAAGGCGAGAAAAAGAAATAAAATAAGATAATACAATGAAAAAGGTATGAACATCGACAATTGGAATGAGTGTGTGAACATGAATGTAATGTCGGTGAGAAATACATACTCTCCCAAGCTTAGGCTTTTGGCCTAAGTTGGTCTATGGCCACTAGCCTGGTGGATATCCAAAGTTGTAGTTCGGTTTGTACTGAGACGCATCAGCTACTACCAGAAGGGCTACAACATGGAGGCGAGCAGCGTCCGCTGTTCTCTCATACTCGTTTGCCTCCTCTGTAGTTATGATGTATCGTCCATTCGCTTAAAAGTTAACGAAAGCAGGAGCAGGAAGAGTAATATGGACGGCCTGCCGTCTATCAAACATTAGTCGGTACTGGAGGAACTGTTCGTTCCTCTTAAGAAACCGGTAGCGTACCATAGCCTCATAATCTAGAAAAGCAGGCGGCAACTCAATATCATACCCCCTTACGGGTACACCCACATATTTAGCTAAATGAGTTGCATAAATCCCACCAAATAAATCTCCACCTTTAGAATTATGGTGTAACCTTCTAGCAATAATAGACCCCGGATTATATCGTTTATCACCTAACACCGCACACTTGAGGACACTAAGATCTGGAACGCAAATGTGGAAATGCTCATGTTTACCATCAATACACCTACCGATAAAGAGAGCAAAATAATGTATGGCAGGAAAGTGAATGCTCCCTACGGTTGCCTGTGTGATATTTCTAGTTTCTCCAACAACGATGCTAGCAAGGAAATCATTATATTCAGATTTATGAGGCTCACTAAGGCTACCCCATTGTGGGATTTTGCATGCATCGCAAAAATCTTCTAGGTCGATGGTATAAAATTCATCATAAAGATCAAATAGGACATTATGAGTATTACGTTAAATAAAAACTCAAACCTCCGCACGAAGGAATCCATGAGATAATAATATTGTAAGCACTTGTCTGATAAGAAATCCTCAAGGCCGACATTTTGTACATACGCATAGAACTCGTCCTTGAAACCTGCACGATCCATAAATTCATTTGACGGCCATTCACACGGCTTCACTTGAGCTTCCCTTGGTGGTTCAAGGTCCTTCTCACGAATCGCGGGCCTTGGTCCTTGCTTCCTCGAAGAACCACCTTGATACATTTTCCTGGACATTTTTATTCCTCTGAAATATTTCTGAAATTTTTAGTAACTCAAAATAAAAGTGAACCAAACTCAACAAGATTGATAGCAACTACTCCTACAAGTGCCTAGAGGTTATATCATGCATCAAAACTACTTTGGACCATATAAATTTGACATGCAAGCTCAAGAATAGGGTCAACAAAGCAGCAAAAATTTTCAATGAAAAAAACACTAGAGCAAAAACTAATTGGACCATTGGAGGAGTCACATACCAAAGAACAATCCCCCAAAGCAGTCTTGTGAATGGAGCTTTGAGCAAGGAGATCGAAAATGGCAGCAAGATGAGCTAAAACACGAGTTTGAGCTACGGAATGATTTTTTCTAGAGGAAGAAGGAGCAGATGGGTGCTCGAATAAGTGGAGGGGCCACGTGGGGCCCACAAGGACAAGGGACGTGCCCCGGGGGGTGAGCGCGCCCTCCACCCTTGTGGCCAGCTGGTGAGGCCCCCTGGTGTGTTCTTAGCACCAGAAATTCTAAAATATTCTAAAAAAATCATATCAAAATTTTAGGGTATTTGGAGATATTTTTGGGACATTTTTTTATTGCATAGATAATTTAGAAAACAGATAGAAAATACTATTTTTGCTTTATTTAAACTAAATAACAGAAAGTAAAAGATGTGTACAGAGAGTTGTGCCTTATAAATTCATCCATCTCATGCTCATCAAAATGAATCCATTAACAAGGTTGATCAAGTCTTATTAACAAACTTCTTCCGAATGACATGAAACCATGGAATTTTAAAGTAACACTAGGTTACCTCAACGGGGATATGCATTTCCCCAACAATAAGAATATCATATTTCTGTTTGACAGTGGGAAGTGGGAATTCAAAACCTCCAATAACTTGAGGTTGTTTCTTCGGAAAGTGCACCATATGCTCATTACCATTAACATGAAAAGTGACATTGCCTTTGTTGCAATCAATAATAGCCCCTGCAGTATTCAAAAAGGGTCTACCAAGGATGATCGACATACTGTCGTCCTCGGGAATATCAAGAATAACGTAGTCCGTTAAGATAGTAATGTTTGCAACCACAACAGGCACATCCTCACAAATACCGATAGGTATAATAGTTGATTTATCAGCCATTTGCAAAGAGATTTCAGTAGGTGTCAACTTATTCAATTCAAGTCTACGATACAAAGAGAAAGGCATAACACTAACACCGGCTCCAAGATCACATAAAGTAGTTTTAACATAGTTTCTTTTAATGGAGCATGGTATAGTTGGTACTCCTGGATCTCCAAGTTTCTTTGGTATTCCACCCTTAAAAGTATAATTAGCAAGCATGGTGGAAATTTCAGCTTCCGATATCTTTCTTTTATTAGTATCAATATCTTTCATATACTTAGCATAAGGAGGCATTTTAAGCATGTTAGTCAAACACATACGCAAAAAGATAGGTCTAATCATTTCAGCAAAGCGCTCAAAATCCTCATCATCCTTTTTATTGGATGGCTTAGGAGGAAAGGGCATGGGTTTCTGAACCCATGGTTCTCTTTCTTTACCATGTTTTCAAGCAACGAAATCTCTCTTATCATAACGTTGATTCTTTGATTATGGGTTATCAAGATCAACAGCAGGTTCAATCTCTACATTATTATCATTACTAGGTTGAGCATCAAGATCAACATCATTATTAACTTTATCACTAGGTTCATTTTCATTACCAGACCGTGTCTCAGCATCACAAATTGAAATATCATTGGGATTCTCAGGTTTGTCTATAGCAGGTTCACTAGCATGCAAAGTCCTACCACTTTTCTTCTTCTTTTTATTAGAAGGACTAGGTGCATCAGTATTAGTTCTTTGAGAATCCTGCTCAATTCTCTTAGGATGGCCCTCAGGATACAAAGGTTCCTGGGTCATTTTACCACCTCTAGTCATAACCCTGACAACATTATCATTATTCTTACTATTCAACTCATTGAGCAAATCATCCTGAGCTTTAAGTACTTGCTCTACTTGAGATGTAACCATGGAAGCATGTTTACTAATAAGCTTAAGATCATTAACAGTTCTACTCATATAATCACCCAAGTGGTCAAGCATGTAAGCATTACGTTTCAATTGTCTACTAATATAAGCATTGAAGTTTTCTTGTTTAACAATAAAATTATCGAACTCATCCAAGCATTGACTAGTAGACTTATTATGAGGGATATTACCTTCATCAAATCTATGGAGAGAGTTTACCTCTACTACCCGTGTCGGGTTATCAAGACCATGTATTTCTTCAATAGGTAGTAAATTCTTAACATCTTCAACTTTAATACCTTTTTCTTTCTTAGATTTCTTTGCCTCTTGCATATCTTTAAGACTGAGAAATAGAATACCACTTTTCTTCGGAGATGGCTTAGGAGTTGGTTCAGAAAGTGTACAATCATTATCATTTCTCAATATATTATTCAATAGCAATTCAGCTTGCTCAAAAGTTCGATCCCTGAAAACACAACCAACACAACTATCCAGGTAGTCTCTGGAAGCATCGATTAGTCCATTATAAAAGATATCAAGTATTTCATTTTTCTTGAGAGGATGATCAGGCAAAGCATTAAGTAATTGGAGAACCCTTCCCCAAGCTTGTGGGAGACTCTCTTATTCAATTTGCGCAAAGTTAAATATTTCCCTTAGGGAAGCTTGTTTCTTATGAGCGGGGAAGTATTTTGCAGAGAAGTAGTAAATCATATATTGGGGACTACGCACACAACCAGGAGCATGAGAATTAAACCATAACTTAGCATCACCCTTTAATGAGAAAGGAAACAATTTGAGAATATAGTAATAGCAAATTTTTTCCTCATGAGCAAATAGGGTCGCTATATCATTCAATTTAGTAAGATGTGCCATAACAGTTTCAGACACGTAACCATAGAAAGGATCAGATTCAACCAAAGTAATTAACTCAAGATTGACAGAGAACTCATAATCCTTATCAGTAACAAAGATAGGTGAAGTAGCAAAAGCGCGATCATATTTCATTCTAGCATTCAAGGATTTTTTTAGCTTAGCTAACAATTTCTTAAGATCCTCTCTATCATTGCAAGCAAAGAAGTCTCTAACAGTTTCTTCATCCATAACATAATCCTCAGGTACAATAGGCAATTCATATCTAGGGGGAATCATAATATTCCTCGTCAGTTTCAGTAATTTCGTTCTCTCTAACCCTAGCAAGTTGTTCATCAAGAAATTCACCTAGTGGCACAGTATCATCAAGCACAGAAGTAGTATCATCATAAGCATCATGCATAGCAAAAGTGGCATCATCTATAACATGTGACATATCAGAATCAATAGCAGGTGTAGGTGTCGCAAGTTTACTCAAAGCAGAAGGAGAATCAAGTGTAGAGCTAGATGGTAGTTCCTTATCTCCCTCGTAGTTGAGGGATAGATCTTGGTTTTGTTGTCTTTCGGATCCCTCATAGTGATCAACAGATATAAATCCCAAGTGACTCAGAGAATAGAGCTATGCTCCCCGGCAACGGCGCCAGAAAAAGGTCATGATAACCCACAAATATAGTGGATCGCAACGGTTTTCGAGGATAGAGTATTCAACCCAAATTTATTGATTCGACACAAGGGGAGACAAAGAATATTCTCAAGTATTAGCAGCTGAGTTCTCAATTCAACCACACCTAAAAGACTTAATACCTATAGCAAAGTATTTAGTAGCAAAGTAATATGGAAGTAACGATAATAGTAGCAAAAGTAACAGTAACAGTTTTGTAGCAATCATAACAGTGGCAACGGAGAAGTAACTAAGCAAAGATCAATATGAAATGAACTCGTTGGCAATGGATCAATGATGGATAATTATGGCAGATGGCATTCATCATGCAACAGTTATAACATAGGGTGACACAGAACTAGCTTCAATTCATCAATGTAATGTAGGCATGTATTCCGAATATAGTCATACGTGCTTATGGAAAAGAACTTGCATGACATCATTTGTCCTACCCTCCCATGGCAGCGGGGTCCTATTGGAAACTAAGGTATATTAAGGCCTCCTTTTAATATAGTACCATACCAAAGCATTAGCATTAGTGAATACATGAAATCCTCAAACTACGGTCATCACCGGGAGTGGTCCCGACTATTGTCACTCCGGGGTTGCCAGATCATAACACGTAGTAGGTGACTATAACTTGCAATATCAGATCAAGAACACAAATATATTCATGAAAACATAATAGATTCAGATCTAAAATCATGGCACTCGGGCCCTAGTGACAAGCATTAGGCATAGCAAAGTCATAGCAACATCAATCTTAGAACATAGTGGATACTAGGGATCAAACCCTAAAAAAACTAACTCGATTACATGGTAAATCTCATCCAACCCGTCACGGTCCAGCAAGCCTACGATGGAATTATTCACGCACAACGATGAGCATCATGAAATTGGTGATGGAGGACAGTTGATGATGACGATGGCGACGATTTCCCCTCTCCGGAGCCCAAAACGGGCTCCAGATCTGCCCTCCCGAGGAAGAACAGGGCTTGGCGCCGGCTCCGTATCATAAAACGCGATGAATCCTTCTCTCTAATTTTTTTTCACCCCGAAAGAGAATATATGGAGTTGGAGTTGAGGTCGGTGGAGGTCCAGGGGCCCCACATGGACGGGTGGCGCGCCCCAACCTTGTGGCCAGGGTGTGGGTCCCCTTCAATTGATTCTTTTGCTAATATTTTTTATTAATTCCAAAGCTTATCTCCGTGAAGTTTCACGTCATTCTGAGAACTTTTTATTCTGCACAAAAATAACACCATGGCAATTCTGCTGAAAACAACGTCAGTCCAGGTTAGTTCCATTCAAATCATGCAAGTTAGAGTCCAAAACAAGGGCAAAAAAGTTTTGAAAAATAGATATGACGGAGACGTATCATACACCAGACCCCTCCCGATGAACAGGATCCCGTTTCGACCATGGCCGATCGAACAGAAGGACGTTTCCTCCGTTCTATGGTACGCCAGACCCCGTTTCGACTGTTCCATCCAAGCCGGTTGGCTCCCGTTGAACAGGACACATTCCGACCCACTTGGTTGCCTCTCGATGAACATGACGCTGTTTCTCCATTCCGACCCAGCCGGTTCGCTGCCGATGAACAGGACGCCCTTGCTACTGTCCTTTGCCTCTCCATGTACACAAGCCCTGGCCGTCTGCATATATGCGCGAGTACGCGCTGGAGACCCTGCCCGTTTGTACGTACGTGGCTGTATTTTTTGCCCTGTGGCTATACGTACGTTACAGGACTTAGACAGGACTGCGTGAACTGCTATGTCGGGTGCTCTACAACGACACGTGCCACTACTTACTCGGCCACGGTCCATACTTGCAGAGAGACCGATCGACCGGTATGTACGTACACGTTCGCAACCAGATAGACAACGCTACATACGCTTTGACCAGGTGGGTCCCAACATTCAGGGAGGATAAGGACGCAGTTCCTTGCATGCGAAGATATAGCTAGTCGGTCCCAGCTGTCAGGGGAGGAATCATTTTTATTTTGCGAGTAATAAGGAGGCACTTCCTTGTGTTCGAAGATGTAGCTGCTGGGTCCAGCTCTCAACCTCACCGCCTAAAGTTCTCTTCCGATGGTTGTCCTTCGTTGACCACATTGACCATGCCGCACCGAGAGCACCAAGGCAGTGGATGAAGGCAAGGCCTAGGAAGGGAACGACGCGGAGCCAGGGAAGATGCGGCAGTGGATGCCCACGCAGAGGGGAGTACATGGGTTGACTGCTCCGGCTGCGGTGTGAGTCTGCCGTCGCCGGAGAATAACAGGAGGTGTGGGTGAGTATAGAGGGATGGCATGGCCAACGGTGGCAGCATAGCTGGACACGGGAGGCAGGAGCAGGCGGCACGGCCGACGCTAGTTTGGGCAGTTGGAGCAAGAAGACCAGAGGTTGAAGAAGCATGATGGCCGTTGGATGGACATTGCATGGTCACTGCAACTAGAATCGTTTATATTGACTAAGTTGACAAAGCCCTTGGTACGCGTCAACTTAGTAGGCCCACAGGTCAGCCTCCAAAATGGTGCGGCCCAGATGTCAGGGGGAGGACTCATTTTTTGGGCGGCTGAAGCAAGAATATCAGAGATTGAAGTAGAAGCACGACATCCGTTGGATGGACATCCAACGGCCACTACTGCTAGAATCATGTGCTTGTTGGGGAACGTAGCATGCAATTTCAAAAAAAATCCTACGCTCACGCAAGATCTATCTAGGAGATACATAGCAACGAGATGGGGAGAGTGTGTCCACGTACCCTCATAGACCGAAAGCGGAAGTGTTTGACAACGCGGTTGACGTAGTCGAACTTCTTCTCGTTCCGACCGATCAAGCACCGAACGTACGACACCTCCGAGTTCTGCACACATTTAGCTCAATGAAATCCCTCAAACTCTTGATCCATCAAAGTGTCGAGGGACAGTTCCATCAGCACGACAGCATGGTGACAGTGATGGTGAAGTGATCCGCGCAGGGCTTCGCCTAAGCACTACGTGAATATGATCGGAGGTGTAGACTATGGAGGGGGGCGCCGCACATGGCTAACAATGTTTGTTGTGTGTTCTAGCGGTGCCCCCCTCATATATATAGGTTGGAGGGGAGGAGAGGTAGCCAAGGGGGTGCCCCAAGTAGGAGGAATCCTACTTGGGGTCCTGCCAATTCGGCCTCCCCCATTCCCTATTCCTATTCGGAGTGGGAAGGGAAGAGGGGGAAGGGAGAATCATATTCCCTTTTTCCTTTCCTTCTCCAATTTGGCCAGCCCATATGGGGGGGGGTGCACCAGCCCCTTTGTGGCTGGTGTGTTTCCCCTCTTGGACCATAAGGCCCATATCTTTTGCCGGGGGTGCCCGGCACCCCTTCCGGTGACCCGATAAGTACCCGGTGCATTCCGAAACACTTCCGATGTCCGAATACCATAGTCCTATATATCAATCTTTACCTCTCGACCATTTCAAGTCTCCTCTTCATGTCTGTGATCTCATCCGGTACTCCGAACAACATTCGGTCACCAAATCACATAACTCATATAATACAAAATCGTCATCGAATGTTAAGCGTGTGGACCCTATGGGTTCGAGAACTATGTAGACATGACCGAGACACCTCTCCGGTCAATAACCAATAGCAGAACATGGATTCTCATATTGGTTCCTACATATTCTACGAATATCTTTATCGGTCAAACCGTTATGACAACATACATTATTCCCTTTGTCATCGATATGTTACTTTCCCGAGATTCGATCGTCGGTATCTTCATACCTAGTTCAATCTCGTTATCGGCAAGTATCTTTACTCGTTCTATAATGCATAATCCCACAACTAAGTCATTAGTCACCTTGCTTTTAAGGCTTATTATGATGTGCATTACCGAGAGGGCCCAGAGATACCTCCCCGATACTCGGAGTGACAAATCCTAATCTCGATCTATGCCAACCCAACAAACACCTTCGGATATACATGTAGAGCATCTTTATAATCACCCAGTTACGTTGTGACGTTTGATAGCACACAAGGTATTCCTCTGGTATCCGGGAGTTGCATAATATCATAGTCGAAGGAATATGTATTTGACATGAAGAAAGCAATAGCAATAAAACTGAACGATCAACATGCTAAGCTATTGGATGGGTCTTGTCCATCACATCATCCTCCTAATGATGTGATGTCATTCCTCAAATGACAACACATGTCTATGGTTAGGAAACTTAAGCATCTTTGGTTAACAAGCTAGTCTAGTAGAGGCTTACTAGGGGCATGGTGTTTTGTCTATGTATCCACACATGTATCAAGTTTCCAGTAAATACAGTTCTAGCATGGATAATAAACATTTATCATTATATAAGGAAATATAAAATAACAACTTTATTATTGCCTCTAGGGCATATTTCCTTCAGTCTCCCACTTGCACTAGAGTCAACAATCTAGTTCACGCCGCCATGTGATTTAACACCAATAGTTCACATCACCATGTGATTAACACCCATAGTTCACATCGCCATGTGACCAACACCCAAAGGGTTTATTAGAGTCATTAATCTAGTTCACATCACCATGTGATTAACACCCAAAGAGTACTAAGGTGTGATCATGTTTTGCTTGTGAGAGAGGTTTAGTCAACGGGTCTGTCACATTCAGATTCGTATGTATTTTGCAAATTTCTATGTCTACAATGCTCTGGACGGAGCTACTCTAGCTAAATGCTCCCACTTTCAATATGTATCTAGATCGAGACTCAGAGTCATCCAGATTGGTGTCAAAGCTTGCATCGACGTAACTCTTTACAATGAACTCTTTATCACCTCCATAACCGAGAAATATTTCCTCGGTCCTCTAAGGATAATTTTGACCGCTGTCCAGTGATCTACTCCTAGATCACTATTGTACTCGCTTGCCAAACTCATGGCAAGGTATACAATAGGTCTGGTACATAGCATGGCATACTTTATAGAACCGATGGCTAACACATAGGGAATGACTTTCATTCTCTCTCTATCTTCTGCCGTGGTCGGGCTTTGAGTCTTACTCCACTTCGCACCTTGCAACATATATAGGCAAGAACCCTTTCTTTGACTGATCCATTTTGAAATTCTTCAAAATCTTGTCAAGGTATGTGCTTTGTGAAAGTCTTATTGAGCGTCTCGATCTATCTCTATAGATCTTGATGCCCAATATATAAGTAGCTTCATCGAGGTCTTTCATTGAAAAATTCTTATTCAAGTATCCTTTTATGCTATCCAGAAATTCTATATCATTTCCAATCAACAATATGTCATCCACATATAATATCAAAAATGCTACAGAGCTCCCACTCACTTTCTTGTAAATACAGGCTTCACCATAAGTCTGTATAAACCATATGCTTTGATCACCTTATCAAGGCGTATATTCCAACTCCGAGATGCGTGCACCAGTCCATAGATGGATTGCTGGAGTTTGCATACTTTGTTAGCACCTTTAGGATCGACAAAACCTTCTGGTTGCATCATATACAACTCTTCTTTAAGAAATCCATTAAGGAATGCAATTTTGACATCCATTTGCGAGATTTCATAAAATGTGGAAATTTCTAGTCAGATTAAATATAATTTAAAAATATATTTGTATTATGTAAAAATCCAATGAAATATCACGCGCGCAACAAGTAATGAAATTAAAAATTTCAGAATCCAAAAATAATATATTTTTTTCAACTAATTACGTGTTTGGTGCATTTTTATAGTTACTGCCCAATTTTTATAATTACATCCCATTTATTATTTCTTAAAGCCAAATTTTTTTGTTAAGCCTAATGCGTCCCTCCTAGGAAAGATTTGCAGCCCAGCGGGGCGGAGAATAACAAGTTGACCCGGATATTGTGTAGAAATGTTGGCCCGGTTGCATTGCTGATGTTCAAAAAAGGCATGTGTAGTACTGTACAACTTTACATGGCTACTCAGCCCACATTCAGCGATGCTGGAAAGGCCCAAACAAGGCTTCTGTACAACTTTTTGAAGTCGCTGAGTTCAATTAATAACTTAAGAAAAAAGTTAGAGTACAGAGGAACATAATTAAAAGCTGTCACGAGTGAAGAAATAATTGAACGGGTCCCACTTGTGCATGTGTGTGTGAGAGAGAGAGGCCCATCGGTCGATGCTTGTAAATACATCTTTCAGCCATATGCATTGCTGATGCTCAGTAAAAACTTTTATAGTTGACACAATCTTATAGAACATCATAGCACACTGAACTTGCATACAAAAATTTCACGCGGGCGGCACAATCAGGGTGGAATTAGTGGATCACTATGGGTAGGGCTATGTTGAAACCAACGAACTTGTACATAATGGTTCATTGTATTTATCAATGACGGGGAAATATCTTGAATGCTGTGCAAAGAAAACAGACAGACAACACAATAAGTTCCGCTAGCACATTAAGTTGACATACAACCCTTTCTAAAAAAGTTCAGGTACAAAAATAGAACAGGTCACAATCAAATGTACTGGCACATCAGTGCTTCACGCTCATAGCTCGAATTTAACTAGTATCTGACAAGATTCAGTTGTTAACTCAAATTAGTGCACATCCAGGCAGCCATCCCTGCCTCTTCTCCCAAAGAAGCAGTGGCCTCCGCCGCGTGATGGAGTAGGCCCTGTGCCATCCATCGTTCCGAGAAACACGGAGAAAGTCTGACGTTGACTCCTGTAATGGACGTTGTCAACGGACCCTGGCACCAGCGGCGGCAGAAGGACTTCGATTGATGGATTGACCACTTGTTCGACATGCACGAACACTCGATACAGGTACATCCCTAACGTGCTCCATGGTGGCCTTGGTGGCGACGAATAGTACAACCCCTGTTCCTGCACTAGTATCTCAACACCAATCACCTTCGATATGGTGGACGGCTTCTTCATCCACTCCATAACCGTCAGAGCCCAGCTGTCTGGAGGAACAAACATACTTACGAGCTCACCTCCAAGGTCGTTGATAAGCTCATTCATGGACTCGTCGTTCCAAGCACGTCGAGGCATGCCGTGGAAGGTAAGCTTTGTTAAAAACCCAAGCTCAAAGGGCACCGAGCCCCATCTTGGGTGCCACCGATCAAAGCTCACCAGCGTGCCATCGCAGAACAAACACCGGGAAGATTCGAACACACGACTGCAGTCGAAAGTTATCCGGAACCTGACGAAGAAATCAGCTGGCGGCGGACGGACTTCGATGAGCAAGTCACTTATTTGGATGCCATGCGCTATGCCAAGAGCTTTGACAAGGTCATCCGGTGAGACAGGAGGCCGGTCATCGTTGATGGTTACCATCAGCACTTTGCCGGCAAACTGGTCGTCAAGTGCCGCCATGCCACTATTGAGCGACATCGCACAACGCCCGGAGGCAGGGCGGACCTCAGGATCTTTGGCTCGGAGATCCGCGTTGACCGGCGACATGATAGTGCGCTTGAGTAGAGGGAGTACAGGAGGGGGATTTGGGGGAACTGGAGTAGCAATCAATATTCCAGAGGTGGGGGAGGTGCGGGAGATTGGGGATGAAAAGGTAGCATGAATTTCGAACACGCGCCAATATGCTCTCGACACGCAAGCGCACGAAAGCACCGGTGGTGCCCACATGTCGGCCTAAGAGTCCTTATTCTTTCTTTTTTTAGAGCCCGGCCTTTTTTTAGGATCTTTTGAGAGCCCAACCTGAGAGTCATAATTGACCTGTTTGGCATTGCATTACTACTCGGCCCATATTCAATGACACCTCACTGGTCCAAACAAGTGTACATCACCGAAAAGACACTGAGCTCAAATTATAACTTGAAAAAAATGAGATATACTCTGAACACTGGAGAATGGTGATGCCCTAATTTAGCCCACCAGAAGTTCAAGACAATAAACAGTTCAAAACAACGATATATACAACATTCAAACACTGACTAGTGACTACTACTGACATAAACAACAAGACATGATAGTTCATAAGAAGTCTTGCTGCACCACCAAAACGCACCCATCTTCAATGCTCAGACTCTCGTGATCCAGACGAGAATGACATTCTAAATAGAGGCAACTATTACATAGTAAGAGTGACATAGACGAGGATGACCAAATGACAAGGAATATGCATAACAAAAGAGAAAACTACCCGTCCAAAACAAGCAACGAAGACAACAAGTCAGTCGAAGAGGGATGATCCAACACCATCGTAATTTGCAGTCCTGTCAGCGACCAGTGATCCGAAGACACCAGTACTCGACCCTTTCGACGCAACAGCCCAATTACCTATCAACCTGAAGGCTTGAACCACATCACTGCCTGTCGGACTTGAGACATCCAAGGATCAAAGTTAATCCAGATGCCATTGTCATTCTCACCTTCTTTTGGCTACAGGCTGTATTGTTGACAATCAGGGGAGTTTTCTCCCAAAGTCCTAGAAACAAAGAGTGTGAACGGAGCCTCTCTGCCATCAAGGTCCTTGCCAATGGTGATCTCCTAGTTAATCGAATAATTGAGTCCGAGAAACAAAGAGTGTGAACCAAGGCTGTTTACCCGCCTCCAACTCAGAAATCTGGAAGGCCCCAAGAAGTTGGTATCCTACTCATAGATGTAACAACCACTGTTCGGATACTCACGTATTTCACGGTGCTTGTGCACAATGGGGTTTTCGCAATATAACTTTTTCGGCTCATGTGTGTGAATGATCATTAGTCTTTTTCCATCGTCTGATCGAGCGAGGAATCAGTTGTGCTCCCCTATTTTTGGCAAAGGTGGTGTGATTACAAAGGGCAGTAACTGTAGGGACATTGCATCATGTCAAAAAGGACATGCATTGTTAATGTAAGATCAGCATTGTTCAGAGTATGAGTAGGATAATGCAAGAAACAACATTGATATGTCCCTGTTGGAACTGGGAAGAAAATACAGGGAAATGTATACTGGATTCGAAAATATAGAAGTGCCATGCATGGTTATACTCATGTTATCTCGCGGTCGATTCTTCACAGGAAACTACCATGTCATGCATGTTATATAATCATGTTCTGTCCTCACAAACAAATTCTTCAAGGAAACTAAGAGACCATGCATTGTTATATACTCATGTTCTATGGGAAATTTTTTTGTGAGGATATTATTCTAGCCATTGATTGCTGAAGGCGAATATAGGTATGTACACATGGTAAGCATTATAGGGTTTCACTACTTCCAAATATAGAGTTCTCCATATGCACATTTACTTCCCTAATGTATGGTTAGATGAAATCAACAGTGTGATGCATGTTTCTACATCATGAAAATGAGGAAACTAACATGGACATTGATACACACTCATATTTAGTAGTATATAGATTACTATAAAATAAGGAGAATATCCATATCTTCCTAACCGTCTGATTATTCAGGGGTACAAATTGGTTGTAATGACATGGTCACAATCGCATGAATTAACTCATTCCAAATATAGGTGTTTTCCGGCATCTCTAATACATTGCCCTAGTTCTACTCAAATTCTGCTCAAACAGGGACATGTCAATCATCACAAAAAGTTCAAACAGTGTCATGCCGTTATCCTTAACATCAGATGGAAACAACTTACATGCACCGTCCCAGCAATACGTTGTGCCATCTGCTTTGTCAATCACGTAGATGATGCCATTGTGTTTAATAGCATCATAGAAGTGTGTATCAGCTTTGGCGATCCACTACGAGGTGAGCTGTGTCCAGCTAAAGAAGGCACCAATGGAAAGATAGGCGAGTCCACTGTCGAACAAGGCAATTAGCTTGAAGTCTGCATAATTTGCATCTCGTGTGGGCACTTGGCAGATTACAATCTTCTACAAAACAAGGTGTGTCCAACTGACTTCGTAATCTAGATGACTTGGACCGCAATGGTAAAACCCTATATAATCCAACGTAGGAAGGATAATCTCATGGGAGGTGTGGAAGTTCACGAGCACCAACTTCTTCTAGTCTTGTCTGACGGCAACCATCCAATGGGAGTTCATGCCGACCCAGTACATACCTACCAAGAAGTTCCGGGCAATGGTGACCGGATCGAAGTCAAGGGAAATGATGTATGGTGGCCCATTACATACCTGCAAAGAAGTTTCGGCTAATGGAGGTCGGATTGAAGTGGAGGGGCATCATGTACGCCGCCGTATCATGGTGAGGAAATCTCGCAAGACCAGATAGCAACAAGCAGGGTGTCTTGAAAAGCATAGGCCTCGCTTCAATGATGGCTGTGTGCATGTCCCTCGAGCATGCAGCCAGCCACAGGGAGCTCAACATATCCATACACGAACAACAAAGGTCGAGGATGTCACTAGGGAGATTGCTCCAATCGTGGCTCATATGGATGCTGCGCGGTTCGCGTTCGGCCATGGTGGAGTTTGGAAGGTGGGGTTTTGGGGGCTTGATTTACGAGGGAGAAGGCTCTCGGTGCTGGAGCGGCTAGCGAGGGAATAGTGGTACTGGGGGAGGCGAGCGAGGCGAGGGTACATGGGGGCACAGTGAGATGATGAAGAGTGACCTCAGGACCTCCGGCGAGATGGAGATGGAGATGGAGTGGTGCTAGGGGAGAGGGAGATGAGGCGAGGAATCGACAGTGACTGCACACTACACAAGGTGAGGCTGACTTTGGTAACCCGAGTACGCCGCCTGGACTAGTGTCACCTCGGGCACAGGGTCATGTCACTTCACTGTGAGGACCGGATGAATAATATTTTGACCATCAAGTGTACCATAGTTGTACTACTAGTAGTAGGAACATACGGAGTAGTACTGTATAGGGGAAACAGGTCTCCCATGCTAGCATGCCTCTGGGTTCACTTCATCCTTCGTGTATCATCCATATTGAAAGCAGAACCAAATTCTCATGCATGCGGAAGCGCGAAGAAGGGTTTTTAATTTTTTGAGGATAACCGCATATTCCTTAACCACAGAATGTTGTCTCTCCCACGCACGTGCCAATATCCATCTGAACCAGCTATGACACATTTTTTATATCTGTTTGCATAGGTCCCACCTGTCAGGAGGGGTGCAGAAAAAAAAGGAATCATAAAATGTCTCGCCATAGTGATTCAAAGGAGTGACCTCAACTATCCAGTGGCACATGTAGCGCTAGAAGGATGGGCACGTACACGGACAAGTACCACTCCTTAGTCTACCCGCATAGCCTTTTCTTTTAGTCTACCTAGCCATCTAATCGACTGCCTGCACGCCACTTCTCCCATTTACTTCTCCATCGGGAACCGATTCTCCTCGGCTTCTTCACCTATCCTTCATCTTCATTTGCATCCAAACCCCTATGCATTCACATTGTTTTAACCTCTTCACATACTCCAGGAGTAATTCTGAAGCCCCATTAAATAATCATCTTCTTCGGTTAGACTAGCCATCTAATCCTAATTCTCCAAACCACGGCCCTCTGGTTCGGTGGTTCCAAATGGCGAAAGAGATCCAGGTGCAGGTTTTTAGCATCCAACATGTCCTCGCCGAAGGCTCATTGAGCATAGTTGTCGCCGTCACCGACCACCCAAGGGTTGTTCGGAAGTGGATCGACAATGTATCCAACTCCCTCCAAAAGGTAGAGATGAAGGTCATTGGTCTCGACGCATAGTACGCGGAGCGTGCCACTAGAAGATCCAACACGCCGCCGTCCTTCAGCTGTGCCTAGAAGATGATGTTTTGGTGTACAACATCATACACACACCTCCATACTAGGTGAGCTCTATGATTTCTTGTCTCGGGAGGATATATACTTCTGTGGAGCAGCCATCAAAGGGGACAAACAGAAGCTGGCGCTATACAACCTCGATTTGAAAAGCATCGGTGACCCAATAACCAGAATCAAAATTCCTGTAGAAGATTGTGATAAACAGACACCATCCCTATTCGACGTAGCAAATTTTGTGCTCTGTACAAATCTTCAAAAGGATGACGAGACGCTGGCATTAAGGTTGTCTGGATGGGAGAATTATCCCTTGACGTACGAGCGGATAAAATATGCTGCCCTCGATACCCGTGTGAGTTTGGAAATAGCTGCAAGATCCAAAGAGCATGTTGCGAAGCCGTCTCCCACAAAAAATGAGAAGAAGAAGAAGAAGAATAAGAAGCTGCACCAGCAGCAGGGCATTATGGATGGATGAACTATTTCCTCTCTTGGGAAAAATATATTTCCTATCTGTGTATTTTGACATAGATGAACTATTTCGATGGTGTGCATATCTTTGGAACAAGTAGCAGCGTAGGTCCACTTGACTATAAGGAGCTATTTATCCGCCTAGCTTTCTCTACTACTCCTTCTAGTCATTGGTATGCAATGCATGTGTCCGTAGACATGTCAGCTTCTCCTTGGAAGTTCAACTATGGCAACCATCATGTTTCATCCACTGCCACTCGCGATTCCCACAACGTCGCTCCAACCCACGACACCACGTCCCCCGACGTGCGCCTCACCCCTCTCAGCCGCACCACCCCTCTACCTTTGTGTGCATGACATGTGGGACACCTGAAATGCGGCGAGCATCAAGTTTCTACCACAGCCACACACGATTCCCACGATGCCGCTCAAACCCGTGACACCACACGTCCCCCGACCTGCGGCTCACCCCTCTCGGCTCGACTACCCCTCTCCCTTCGGGATCATTACATGTGAACCAACCACCTATTGGGTCCACATGTTATTGACTCAAAGGCAGGTGTAGTAAGGCACTGAAGCTCACTCCCGAGGGCCCCGAGAGGGAAATGTAACTTTGCACCAGGCCTTGTGAGTTCATGGGGCGTCACCGAGCCGAACGTGTGCAGATCGCGGAGGTGCCGTACCTTCGGTGCTAGATTGGTCGATAGTGAAGACGTACGACTACATCAACCGCGTTGTCATAACGCTTCCGCTTACGGTCTATGATGGTACATAGACGATTCTCCCCCCTCTCATTGTATGCATCACCATGATCATGCGTGTGCGTAGGAATTATTTTGAAATTACTACATTCCCCAACAGTGGTATTAGAGCCAGGTTTATGCGTAGATGTTATATGCACGAGTAGTACACAAAGGAGTTGTGGGCGTGGGTATATACATATTGCTTGCCGTCACTAGTGGATTATTGATTCAGCGACATTGTTGGATGAAGTGGCCCAGACCGACATTACGCGTACGCTTACGCGAGACTGGTTCTACCAACGTGCTTTGCACACAGGTGGCTAGTGGGTGTCTGTTTCTCCAGCTTTAGTTGAATCAGGTTCAATGAACAATGTTCTTTCTGAAGATCAAAAAGCAATCACTATACCGCGTTGTGGTTTTTGATGCGTAGGTAAGAACGGTTCTTGCTCAGCCCGTAGCAGCCACGTAAAACTTGCAACAACAAAGTAGAGGACGTCTAACTAGTTTTTGTAGGGCATGTTGTGATGTGATATGGTCAAGACATGATGCTAAATTTTATTGTATGGGATGATCATGTTTTGTAACACAATTACCGGCAACTGGCAGGAGCCATATGGTCGTCGCTTTATTGTATGAAATGCAATCGCCATGTAATTGCTTTACTTTATCACTAAGCGGTAGCGATAGTCGTAGAAGAAATAGTTGGCGAGACGACAATGATGCTTCGGTGGAGATCAAGGTGTCAAGACAGTGACGATGGTGATCATGACGGTGCTTTGGAGATGGAGATCAAAGGCATGAGATGATGATGGCCATATCATATCACTTATATTGATTGCATGTGATGTTTATCCTTTATGCATCTTATTATGCTTAGTTTGACGGTAGCATTATAAGATGATCTCTCACTAAATTTCAAGGTATAAGTGTTCTCCCTGAGTATGCATCGTTGCTATAGTTCGTCGTGCCGAGACACCACATGATGATCGGGTGTGATAAGCTCTATGTTCACATACAACGAGTGCAAGCCAGTTTTGCACACGCGGAATACTCGGGTTAAACTTGACGAGCCTAGCATATGCAGATGTGGCCTCGGAACACTGGAGACCGAAAGGTCAAGCGTGAATCCTATAGTAGATATGATCAATATAGTGATGTTCACCATTGAAAACTACTCCATCTCACATGATGAACGGACATGGTTTAGTTGATATGGATCACGTGATCACTTAGATTATTAGAGAGATGTCTATCTAAGTGGGAGTTCTTAAGTAATTTGATTAATTAAACTTTAATTTATCATGAACTTAGCACCTGATAGTATTTTGCATGTCTATGTTGTTGTTGATAGATGGCTCGTGCTGTTGTTCCGTTGAGTTTTAATGCGTTCCTAGAGAAAGCTAAGTTGAAAGATGATGGTAGCAACTACATGGACTGGGTCTGTAACTTGTGGATTATCCTCATTGCTACACAGAAGAATTACGTCCTGGAAGCACTGCTAGGTGACAAACCCGCTGCAGGAGCAACGCCAGATGTTATGAACACCTGGCAGAGCAAATCTTATGACTACTCGATAGTTCAGTGTGCCATGCTTTACGGCTTAGAACCGGGACTTCAATGATGTTTTGAACGTCGTGGAGCATATGAGATGTTCCAGGAGTTGAAGTTAATATTTCAAGCAAATGCCCGGATTGAGAGATATGAAGTCTCCAATAAGTTCTATAGCTCCAAGATGGAGGAGAATAGTTCTGTCAGTGAACATATACTCAGAATGTCTGGGTACCACAACCACTTGACTCAAATGGGAGTTAATCTTCCTGATGATAGTGTCATTGACAGAGTTCTTCAATCACTGCCACCAAGCTACAAGAGCTTCATGATGAACTATAATATGCAAGGGATGGATAAGACGATTCCTGAGATCTTCGCAATACTAAAGGCTGCGGAGGTAGAAATCAAGAAGGAGCATCAAGTGTTGATGGTCAACAAGAGCACCAGTTTCAAGAAAAAGGGTAAAAGGAAGAAGGGGAACTTCAAGAAGAACAACAAGCCAGTTGTTGCTCCAGTGAAGAAACCCAAGTCCGGACCTAAACCTGAGACTGAGTGCTTCTACTGCAAAGGAACTGGTCACTGGAAGCAGAACTGCCCCAAGTATTTGGCGGAGAAGAAGGATGGCAAAGTGAAAGGTATATTTGATATACATGTTATTTATGTGTACCTTACTAATGCTCGCAGTAGTGCCTGGGTATTTGATACTGGTTCATTTGCTAACATTTGCAACTCGAAATAGGGGCTACGGATTAAGCGAAGATTGGCTAAGCATGAGGTGACGATGCGTGTGGGAAATGGTTCCAAAGTCGATGTGATCGCTGTCGGCACGATACCTCTACATCTACCTTCGGGATTAGTTTTAGACCTGAATAATTGTTATCTGGTGCCAGCGTTGAGCATGAACATTATATCTGGATCTTGTTTAATGCGAGATAGTTATTTGTTAAATCAGAGAATAATGGTTGTTCTATTTATATGAGTAATATCTTTTATGGTCATTCACCCTTGATGAGTGGTCTATTTTTACTAAATCTTGATAGTAGTGATACACATGTTCATTGTATTGAAGCCAAAAGATGCAGAGTTGATAATGATAGTGCAACTTATTTGTGGCACTGCCGTTTAGGTCACATTGGTGTAAAGTGCATGAAGAAACTCCATTCTGATGGACTTCTGGAATCACTTGATTATGAATCACTTGGTACATGCGAACAATGCCTCATGGGCAGGATGACTAAAACTCCATTCTCTGGAACAATGGAGCGAGCAACAGAGTTATTGGAAATCATACATACTGATGTATGTGGTCCAATGAACATTGAAGCTCGCAGCGGATATCGTTATTTTCTCACCTTCACAGATGATTTGAGCAGATATGGGTTTATCTACTTGATGAAACATAAGTCTGAAACATTTGAAAAGTTCAAAGAATTTCAGAGTGAAGTGGAAAATCATCATAACAAGAAAATCAAGTTTCTACGATCTAATCGTGGAGGTGAATATTTGAGTTATGAGTTTGGACTTCATTTGAAATAATCTGGAATAGTTTCGCAACTCACGCCACCTGGAACACCACAGCATAATGGTGTGTCCGAATGTCGTAATCGTACTTTACTAGATATGGTGCGATCTATGATGTCTCTCACCGAGTTACCACTATCGTTTTTGGGTTACACTTTAGAGACAGCTGCATTCACGTTAAATAGGGCACCATCTAAATCCGCCGAGACGACACCTTATGAACTGTGGTTTGGCAAGAAACCCAAGTTGTCGTTTATTAAAGTTTGGGGCTGCGATGCTTATGTGAAAAAGCTTCAACCTGATAAGCTCGAACCCAAATCGGAGAAATGTGTCTTCATAGGATACCCAAAGGAGACTGTTGCGTACACCTTCTATCACAGATCCGAAGGCAAGATATTTGCTGCTAAGAATGGATCCTTTCTAGAGAAGGAGTTTCTCTCGAAAGAAGTGAGTGGGAGGAAAGTAGAACTTGACAAGGTAATTGTACCTTCTCCCTTATTGGAAAGTAGTCCATCACTGAAATTAGTTCCAGTGATTCCTACACCAGTAAGTGAGGAAGCTAATGATGATGATCATGAAACTTCTGATCAAGTTACTACCGAACCTCGTAGCTCAACCAGAGTAAGATCTGCACCAGAGTGGTACGGTAATCCTGTTCTAGAAGTCATGTTACTTGACCATGACGAACCTATGAACTATGAGGAAGCGATGATGAGCCCATATTCCGCAAAATGGCTTGAGGCTATGAAATCTGAGATGGAATCCATGTATGAGAACAAAGTATGGACTTTGGTTGACTTGCCGATAATCGGCAGACCATAGAGAATAAATGGATCTTCAAGAAGAAGACTGACGCTGACGGTAATGTTACTGTCTACAAAGCTTGACTTGTTGCGAAAGGTTTTCGACAAGTTCAAGGAGTTGACTACGATGAGACCTTCTCACCCATAGCGATGCTTAAGTCCATCCAAATCATGTTAGCAATTACCGCATTTTATGATTATGAAATTTGGCAAGTGGATGTCAAAACTGCATTCCTTAATGGATACCTAAAAGAAGAGTTGTACATGATGCAACCAGAAGGTTTTGTCGCTCCAAAAGGTGCTAACAAAGTGTGCAAGCTCCAGCGATCCATTTATGGACTGGTGCAAGCCTCTCAGAGTTGGAATATACGCTTTGATAGTGTGATCAAAGCATATGGTTTTATACAGACTTTTAGAGAAGCCTGTATTTACAAGAAAGTGAGTGGGAGCTCTGTAGCATTTCTGATATTATATGTAGATGACATATTGCTGATCGGAAATGATATTGAATTTCTGAATAGCATAAAAGGATACTTGAATAAGAATTTTTCAATGAAAAACCTCAGTGAAGCTGCTTATATATTGGGCATCAAGATCTATAGAGATAGATCAAGACGCTTGCTTGGACTTTCACAAAGCACATACCTTGATAAAGTTTTGAAGAAGTTCAAAATGGATCAGGCAAAGAAAGGGTTCTTGCTTGTATTACAAGGTGTGAAGTTGAGTCACACTCAATGCCCGACCACTGTAGAAGATAGAGAGAAAATGAAAGGTGTTCTATGCTTCAGCCATAGGATCTACCATGTATGCAATGCTGTGTACCATACCTGATGTGTGCCTTGCTATAAGTTTAGCAGGGAGGTGCCAAAGTAATCCAGGAGTGGATCACTGGACAGCGGTCAAGAACATCCTGAAATACCTGAAAAGGACTAAGGATATGTTTCTCATATATGGAGGTGACAAAGAGCTCGTCGTAAATGGTTACGTTGATGCAAGCTTTGACACTAATCTGGATGACTCTAAGTCACAAACCGGATACGTGTTTTTATTAATGGTGGAGCTGTCAGTTGGTGCAGTTCCAAGCAGAGCGTCGTGGCAGGATCTACGTGTGAAGCAGAATACATAGCTGCTTCAGAAGCAGCAAATGAAGGAGTCTGGATGAAGGAGTTAATATCCGATCTAGGTGTCATACCTAGTGCATCGGGTCCAATGAAAATCTTTTGTGACAATACTAGTGCAATTGCCTTGGCAAAGGAATCCAGATTTCACAAGAGAACCAAGCACATCAAGAGACGCTTCAATTCCATCCGTGATCAAGTCAAGGAGGGAGACATAGAGATTTGCAAGATACATACAAATCTGAATGTTGCAGACCCGTTGACTCTCACGAGCAAAACATGATCAACACCAAGACTCCATGGGTGTTAGAATCATTACAATGTAATCTAGATTATTGACTCTAGTGCAAGTGGGAGACTGAAGGAAATATGCCCTAGAGGCAATAATAAACTTGTTATTTATATTTCCCTATATCATGATAAATGTTTATTATTCATGCTAGAATTGTATTAATCGGAAACTTAGTACATGTGTGAATACATAGACAAACAAAGTGTCACTAGTTTGCCTCTACTTGACTAGCTCGTTGAATCAACGATGGTTATGTTTCCTGACCATAGACATGAGTTGTCATTTGATTAACGGGATCACATCATTGGAGAATGATGTGATTGACTTGACCCATCCGTTAGCTTAGCACGATGATCGTTTAGTTTGTTGCTATTGCTTTCTCCATAACTATACATGTTCCTATGACTATGAGATTGTGCAACTCCCGAATACTGGAAGAACACTTTGCGTGCTACCAAACGTCACAACGTAACTGGGTGATTATAAAGGTGCTCTACAGGTGTCTCCAATGGTGTTTGTTGAGTTGGCATGGATCAAGATTAGGATTTGTCACTCCGATTGTCGGAGAGGTATCTCTGGGCCCTCTCGGTAATGTACATCACTATAAGCCTTGCAAGAAATGTAGCTAATGAGTTAGTTACGGGATTTAGCATTATAGAATTAGTAAAGAGACTTGCCGGTAACGAGATTGAACTAGGTATTGAGATATCAACGATTGAATCTCGGGCAAGTAACATACCGATGACAAAGGGAACAACGTATACCATTATGTGGTTTGACCGATAAAGATCTTTGTAGAATATGTAGGAACCAATATGAGCATCCAGGTTCCGCTATTGGTTATTGACTGGAGACATGTCTCGGTCATGTCTACATAGTTCTCGAACCCATAGGGTCCGCACGCTTAACATTTGGTGACGATTGGTATTACGAGTTTATGTGTTTTGATGTACCGAAGGTAGTTCGAAGTCCCGGATTTGATCACGGACATGACGAGGAGTCTCGAAATGGTCGAGAGATAAGAATCAATATATTGGACGACTATGTTTGGACATCGGAAGGGTTCCGAGTGAAGTTCGGGCATATACCGGAGTACCGGGGGGTTACCGGAACCCCCCGGGGAGTTTAATGGGCCTTATGGGCCTTAGTGGAAAGAGAGGAGGGGTTGGCAGTGATGAAGCTATGTACCTAGGATAGGGGCATGGACCTGTCCTAAGTACCCTACCCAAGGACATCCCTAGAAGAAGTCACCTTTCAATCGACTTGGAGGTATCCCACTCGACAGATTCAAGACACTCGACCACGAAGCAATCACTCGACCAAATTCCAACCACTCGACTACCAGGAGATGTAAAGTCAACCTGCATGCAAACGGTCGGTCATTAAGTAGCTTTTATGGTCATCATAGCACTTTATCAGGGGCGTTACCAGTAACCCCCAGTCTTAATGTACTTTAAACCTTGCATTACTGAGGGCTGGAGGGGCCTGGCGAACTCTATATAAGCCACCCTCTCCTCAGTATCAAGGGTTGGCACCCATGTTATTCATACACACATAATTCAGTCGACCGCCTCCGGGCACCGAGACGTAGGGCTGTTACTTCCTTCGAGAAGGGCCTGAACTCGTAATCCTCGTGTGCTTACAACTCCTCCATAGCTAAGATCTAGCCTCTCCATACATACCCCCCTACATCACTGTCAGAGTTAGAACCACGACAGTTGGCGCCCACCATGGGGCTAGGAGTCTTAGCGCCTAGTTTGAGAAGTTGCGATTTTTTCCGATCTCCTTGATCATGGTTTCGGGCGGAGCTTTGGTGGAGGGCCGCGAGATCCGTCTCAGCGCGCTCACGTTCATCGCCGACGACTCCGCTTGGCTTCAGGAGGCTCCACTCGACGTCGACGCGCTCCCCGTTCGCGGGGCGACGCACTTTCATGCATGCGTCCGTGGTGTCCTCCTGCAGCAGCCGTCGACCCAGTATCGGTCGGCTCCCGTGGCATCTCCCCACCCTATTTCTCGCCGGCGCAAGCGCTTCGGTCGGTCGAGGCTTCAGAGGTGGGTGAGGCATGCGGTGGCCTGCCAGTCGGCCACCCCACAAGTCATGGCAATCGTTCCCGACGAATCCCTCTACGGCCTGTTCGACCTGTCGACTGGCTCCGCAGAGACCGCATCCGAATGCGACAGCAATGACCTAGCTGCAGAGGTTCTGGTGATCGATGGGCCACACAGTCCTCCTGTTTTCCCCCGCGCTGACGGAGGCGCGGATGGGGGCGACCTGTCGCGTCCTCACGAGGAGTATCTCCCCGAGCCTCTCACGTCGTTACAGCGGGAGGAGCTTCGCCGCCGGAACATGGATGCACTCCACACTCCTATCATTGGAGAAACTCCCGAGGCCCGAGCCTTGGAGGACGCGCGCTTGGCTAACTTGGCCAAGCGCACTCGACTGGCGAGTCTCCAGCGAATACTTGACGAGCGAGCGTGTCAACGGGCTCCAGAATCCAGTCGACGTCAACTCTTTCCGCCCCCGCAGGTATATCGTACTCCGATTCAGAATTTGGCGGCTGCGGCCCGTATAGCAGAGTCGATTCAGCCCCCCCAGTCAGAGGCTGGCAGAGGCTTGTTGCAAATCAGAGCGTTGCTCTGGGCAGCGGGAGACCAGAATTTCGCTATTTCTCAGTCGCGGAACAGGATCCACAGTCGATCCGTTGCAGCGGATACAGTCCAGTCGGCTCATAGCCCAAGATCGCCTCCGAGGCGTGAGGGACGTGGAGACCGGCGTGATCAGTACAGAAGGAATGAGCAGTATGATCACCGATTCGATCGTGATGATCGATGTCGAGTGCCAACCCCTCCCCCGAGGAGTGGATCATATGTGCCTCGACAGCAGGTTGACAAACGCCCTCATAGTGTTGGGCGGAGAATTCCAGTCGACCCCAGGGAACCAGGCTTTGATGCGAGATCCATTCTCATTCAAGGTTTGGTCGACAGGAATAGAGCTCACCGAGAAGGCCACGACAGAGATGCGCCTACCAGTAGCAGAGTACATGTTTCAGGGCCAGAGTGTTTCAATCAAGCCATCAGAGCCGCTGTAATTCCTCCCAACTTCAGGTTGGCGACTGGAGTTAGTAAGTTCACCGGTGAGTCCAAGCCCGATACTTGGCTCGAAGATTACCGAGTGGCTGTCCAGATTGGCGGTGGGAACGATGAGGTAGCCATGAAGCACCTGCCTCTCATGTTAGAAGGCTCAGCCAGAGCGTGGCTGAATCAGTTAGCACCCAACAGCATTTACACTTGGGAGGATCTCTCTCGAGTGTTTGTCACCACATTTGAACGAACATGCAAGCGACCTGCAGGCCTTACGGAATTGCGGTCTTGCGTGCAGAAACCGAATGAAACTCTGAGGGATTACATCCAGAGGTGGATCACATTGTATCACACAGTTGAAAATGTACCAGATCATCAAGCAGTTTGTGCCTTTAAAGAAGGCGTTAAGTACAGAGAATTGAATCTGAAGTTCGGTCGAACCGGAGAGATGTCTCTGAATCGGATGGAGATTGCCACCAAATACACTAATGGTGAAGATGAGGATCGACTCCGGAGTGGCAAGCATAAAGCAGTCGCCTAGGAAACCGGAGGAAATTCCAGTCGGAAACAGAAGCGGAAAGCCGAACCAGCCGCTCCTGGGGAGGCCCTGGCCGTAACCCAGGGAAAATTTAAGGGAAAACCCAAAGGACCTTGGAACCCCAAGAAAGTTAAAGACCAAGATGGAAAATGATGTTTTGGATCTACCGTGTCACATCCACACCAAGAAAGATGAAGAGGGTAAACTCATTTACCCAAAGCATACCACTCGACAGTGTCGGCTTCTGATCCAGCACTTTCAGGGCAAGCAGTCCAAAGATAAGGAAAAGGAGTCGGAAAAAGTTGAGGACAAGGAAGATAGTGATGATGGGTATGCCCAGGTCAATTCCACCCTGATGATTTTTGCTGATGTTGAGAGCAAAAGTCGACTGAAGGTTATTAACCGTGAGGTAAATATGATTGCTCCGGCAACACCCAATTATCTGAAGTGGTCCTAGACTGCCATCACATTCGACCAGTTTGATCACCCTACGCACATTGCCACCCCTGGGAGGCAAGCTCTGGTGGTCGACCCAGTTGTCGAAGGCACTCGACTGACCAAAGTCCTGATGGATGGAGGCAGCAGTTTGAACATACTGTATGCAGAAACATTGAAAGGGATGGGCATTCCAATGTCCAGGCTCAGCACCAGTAACATGAGTTTCCATGGAGTCATTCCTGGGAAGAAAGCCGAGTCACTCGGCCAAATTGCTCTTGATGTGGTTTTTGGTGATTCCAAGAATTACCGCAAGGAAAAGTTGACATTCGAAGTTGTGGATTTCCAAAGTGCTTATCACGCTATTTTGGGCAGGCCAGCTTATGCACGCTTCATGGCTCGACCATGTTATGTGTATCTCAAATTGAAGATGCCTGGTCCCAAAGGTGTGATCACTCTTACAGGCAATCAGAAGAAAGCAGAAGAGTGTTTTCAGAAAGGCTCAAAGATTGTTGACGCTCAGATGGCGGTGGTCGAGGTGCAAGAGTATCAGAAGACTGCAGATCCGAGTGAGTTGCTACGAGCTAAGAAGCCTGCTTCAGAATCAGCTTTTCAGTCGTCCGATGAAACGAAGGGAGTTCACATTCACCCGACCGATCCAAACGCTGCTCCGACTCACATCTCAACGATGGTCGACTCCAAATAGGAAGAAGCGCTCATCCAGTTCCTCCGTGAGAACTGGGACATCTTCGCATGGAAGCCTGCTGACATGCCTGGAGTTCCCAGGGGGCTGGCTGAGCACCGTCTATGAGTCGACCCAAAATTTAAACCTGTGAAAGAACATCTTCGACCGTCCGCCGTCCAGAAGAGGAAGGCCATTGGCGAGGAGGTGGCTCGGCTCTTAGCAGCGGAGTTCATCCGAGAAATTTACCACTCCGAGTGGCTCGCCAATGTTGTCATGGTCCCCAAGAAGGACAAGTCACTTCACATGTGCATTGATTTCAAGCATTTCAATCGGGCCTGCCCGAAAGATCATTTTCCTCTCCCCCGCATCGACCAGATAGTCGACTTGACTGCGGGATGTGAGCGTTTGTCTTTCCTAGACGCCTATTCCGGGTACCATCAGATCCGTCTATACGGGCCCGACGAGATCAAAACAGCTTACATCACTCCATTCGGGTGCTTCTATTATGTCACCATGCCGTTCGGACTCAAGAATGCCGGAGCCACGTTCGTGAGGATGATTCAGAAGTGTTTGCTCACTCAAATCAGTCGGAATGTGGAGGCATACATGGATGATATTGTGGTCAAGTCACAGAAGGGTTCCGACCTACTGACTGACCTTGCTGAAACCTTTGCCAACCTCAGGAGGTATGATATCAAGCTCAATCCGTCAAAGTGCACGTTCGGAGTTCCAGGTGGGAAGTTACTCGGTTTTCTCGTTTCCGAACGGGGAATCGACGCCAATCCTGAAAAAATTGGTACTATACTCCGGATGAAACGTCCTGTGCGTGTGCATGACGTCCAGAAGCTTACAGGATGCTTGGCCGCTTTAAGTCGATTCATCTCTCGCCTCGGTGAAAAGGCATTGCCTCTTTACCGACTAATGAAGACGTCTGACAAGTTCGAGTGGACTCTAGAAGCTGATGTAGCATTTACAGAGCTCAAAGCTCTGCTCTCCACCCAGCCGGTGCTTGCTGCCCCAATCAGCAAGGAGCCTTTGCTGATTTACATTGCAGCCACAGGACAAGTTGTCAGTACAGTACTTATGGTCGAGTAGGAAGAAGAAGGAAAGGCCTTCAAAGTTCAGCGCCCAGTATATTATGTTTCTGAAGTTTTGACTCCTTCAAAGCAAAGATATCCTCATTACCATAAGCTTGTATATGGGATTTATATGACCACAAAGAAGGTTGCACATTACTTCTCTGATCATTCCATTACAGTCGTCAGCGACGCTCCACTATCAGAGATTTTGCACAACAGAGATGCAACTGGTCGAGTGGCCAAATGGGAGATTGAACTTCTTCCCCTAGATATCAAGTTTGAGGCAAAGAAAGCTATCAAGTCCCAAGCAATTGCAGATTTCGTCGCCGAGTGGATCGAACAGCAACTTCCGACTCAAGTTCACTCGGAGCACTAGACCATGTTCTTCGATGGATCTAAGATGCTGAATGGTTCCGGTGCTGGGGTAGTATTGGTTTCCCCCCGAGGAGATAAGCTCAGATATGTTCTCCAGATTCACTTCGATTCCTCCAATAACGAAGAAGAATATGAAGCACTTTTGTATGGGTTGCGCATGGCCATTTCACTCGGCGTCCGTCGCCTCATGGTCTATGGCGACTCAGATTTGGTGGTTAATCAGGTGATGAAAGAATGGGACATCAGAAGTCCAACTATGACTGGTTATTGCAATGCAGTGAGAAAGTCAGAGAAGAAATTCAAGGGGTTAGAGCTTCATCACATCCCCCGACTGAAAAATCAAGCGGCTGATGATTTGGCAAAGTTAGGCTCCAAGAGAGAAGCCATCCCCAGCAATGTGTTTTTGGAACACATCCACTCACCATCAGTCCAAGAAGATCCTTTTACAGATGAAGCCCCGCAGCCAAAGAGTGCCACAGATCCGACTGAAGTTGAAATTCCGGCAGTGGTCGACCTAATCATGGAAGTTTTGGCAATCACCCCTGACTGGACGATACCGTACATCGCGTATATCCTGAGAAAGGAACTCCCGGAGGACGAAGAAGAGGCTCGACAGATCGTCCGTCGATCCAAGGCCTTTACAGTCATAAAGGGACAGTTGTATAGAGAAAGCGCGACTGGAGTCGGTCAGAAGTGTATAACACCAGAAGAAGGTCAGATAATCCTTGATGATATCCACTCGGGGACCTGTGGTCATCATGCGTCCTCTCGGACCATTGTGGCTAAAGCATACCGAGCGGGATTTTACTGGCCAAGAGCGAATGAAATGGCAAAAGAGATAGTCGACAAGTGTGAAGGGTGCCAGTTCTACTCCAACATGTCGCACAAGCCTGCATCAGCCCTGAAGACCATTCCACTCGTCTGGCCCTTCGCTGTTTGGGGACTGGACATGGTTGGCCCATTGAGAACAGGCAGGAGCGGTTTCACACATGTGCTTGTGGCAGTCGACAAGTTTACCAAATGGATTGAAGCTAAGCCTATCAAGAATCTTGATGCTTGCACTGCTATCAGTTTCATCAGAGAGTTAACATTCAGATATGGAGTCCCGCATAGCATCATCACCGACAATGGGTCAAACTTTGATTCAGACAAGTTCAGAGCTTTTTGCGCCTCTCAAGGCACACGAGTCGACTACGCATCGGTCGCCCACCCCCAGTCGAATGGACAAGCAGAAAGGGCAAATGGTCTGATTCTCAAAGGACTAAAGCCTCGGCTGATGCGTGATCTCAAGCACGCAGCAGGCGCTTGGGTCGACGAGCTTCCGTCAGTTCTGTGGGGATTGAGGACCACCCCGAATCGGTCGACTAGAAGAACTCCGTTCTTTCTGTTTTACGGAGCGGAAGCAGTCCTGCCGAGTGATCTACTTCACAATGCACCCCGAGTCGAGATTTATACCGAAGATGAAGCAGAACAAGCCCGGCAAGACGCAGTCGACCTCCTGGAAGAAGAAAGAGAAATGGCTATGATCCGATCGACCATTTATCAGCAAGACTTGCGTCGATTCCATGCCAGAAATGTGAAGAGTCGAGCCTTCCAAGAAGGAGATTTGGTCCTCCGAGTGGATCAACAGAAACCACACAAGCTCGCTCCTACTTGGGAAGGTCCCTTCATTGTCACCAGAGTCCTCCACAATGGAGTGTATCACCTTGACAATGTCGATCGCCAGATCGATGAGCCACGAGCTTGGAATGCAGAACTGCTCCGCCCCTTTCACACTTGAATTCTCACTCGGATGAGATGTAATAAGACAAACTTCTGTAGTCTATTTATCAAAGACAAGAGTGTTACAAATTTTCCTATAATTGTTGTTGCTTTTGTTTGCGTGTGAAATCCCCTAGTGGGTGGCTTAGCTGCGAATCCGTTTCGCCTAAGTTTGTAAAAAAAAATCCTACCGAGTGGTGAGCCAGACTCCCACTCGGAGGCTTAGCTGCAGCTCAGTGCTCGCCAAAGTGTTTAAAAATCCTACCGAGTGGTGAGCCAGACTCCCACTCGGAGGCTTAGCTGCAGCCCAGTGCTCGCCTAAGTGTTTAAAAATCCTACCGAGTGGTGAGCCAGTCTCCCACTCGGAGGCTTAGCTGCAGCCCAGTGCTCGCCTAAGTGTTTAAAAATCCTACCGAGTGGAGAGCAAACCTCCCACTCGGAGGCTTAGCTACAGCCCAGTGCTCGCCTAAGTGTTTAAAAATCCTACCGAGTGGAGAGCAAACCTCCCACTCGGAGGCTTAGCTGCAGCCCAGTGCTCGCCTAAGTATTTAAAAATCCTACCGAGTGGTGAGCCAGACTCCCACTCGGAGGCTTAGCTGCAGCCCAGTGCTCGCCTAAGTTTGAAAAATCCTACCGAGTGGAGAGCAGACCTCCCACTCGGGGGCTTAGCTGCAGTCCAGTACTCGCCTAAGTTTGAAAAATCCTACCGAGTGGAGAGCAGACCTCCCACTCGGGGGCCTAGCTGCAGTCCAGTGCTCGCCTAAGTTTTAAAAATCCTACCGAGTGGAGAGCAGACCTCCCACTCGGGGGGCTTAGCTGCAGTCCAGTACTCGCCTAAGTTTGAAAAAATCCTACCGAGTGGGGAGCAGACCTCCCACTCGGGGGCTTAGCTGCAGTCCAGTACTCGCCTAAGTTTGAAAAAATCCTACCGAGTGGAGAGCAGACCTCCCACTTGGGAGCTTAGCTGCAGTCCAGTACTCGCCTAAGTTTGAAAAAATCCTACCGAGTGGAGAGCAGACCTCCCACTCGGGGGCTTAGCTGTAGTCCAGTACTCGCCTAAGTTTTTAAAATCCTACCGAGTGGAGAGCAGACCTTCCACTCAGAGGCTTAGCAGCAGCCCAGTGCTCGCCTAAGTACGGAACACATCCCAATCCGCAAGGACGACGAGGTGCAAATCGACTGCTACCTTCTCCTTCGGAGTTGCACCATAAATACAAAGTTATTTCGAGTGAAGAACAAGTTCCACTCGACAGATAATTCATGAAGATATTCAATGATAAATCAAGTTCAGATAAGATCCAAAGGTTCTAGACCACAGATCAAAGTACTCGAGCCTCCAGCTCGACAGAGTTTAACGGTTACAAAATCCACTCGGCATTCCGAGGCAAATTTGAAGTGAAGCATAAAAGTTTTTATTCCTCATGCGGAGGACTGGAAGGGGCGACGAACTCGTCCAAGTCGACCCCGTCTGCAATGGGAGTGGCAGCAGCAATGAAAGTCTCCATGAAGTCTTGAAAGTTGTGCTTCCTGGTATTGGCAACTTGGATAGCGGTCAACTTTTCTTCTCGCGCCTCCTTGTAGTGGATGCGGACCAGAGACAGAGCGACGTCAGCACCACATCTAGCAGAAGATTTCTTCCATTCTGCCACTCGACCTGGGACTTCATTCAGTCGAGTCGTCAGGGACTCGAGGTCATTCTGAAGCGTCGTCCTAGGCCAGAGCAACGTGTCGATCTGTGACATCGCAACCTTCAACCGAGCAAGATAGTCAACAACGCCGGCAACACGAGATTCCAGTCGGAGCACGTTCATAGCAGCCCCATCCTTCACTGGAGAATTGATGGGGTCCAACTCTGTCTCCACTCGACTGGTCTCCTCTTCGAAGTTCTGGCAGAATTTTGTAAACACAATTCAAGGATAAGTCAGTGGCTCTATGCAGATTTGGTAACTGCAAGTCAGTCGGGCTAGAGTAATTACCCTCGAGCATGATGAACAGCTTCTTGGCGAGTCCACCGAGATAAGCCTCCAGATCGTTCCTCTTCCCCGCCAGTTCAATTGCCTTGTCATTCAGAGCTATATTGCCATTCTTCAGACAGCTGACCTCTCAATTAGCCGCGTCGAGAGCAGTTTTCAGCCTGGAGTTTTCCTTTTCAAGAGTACCGACTGAAGCTAGTTTTTCTTCAGCAAGCTTCGTTTTGTTCAGGGCCTCCTTCTGCACTTCGGCAAGGTCTTGATCCTTCTTCTTCAGAGCCTCCTCCATTTTGTCTGCGAAACAGCAAGTGAGATCAACATCGAGGACGGCCAGAAAGAAAGGATAGTCGACAAAAGCTCACCAGCCATACCTTTTGCTTCGTCCCTTGCCTTCTGCAAGTTCTCCTGAGCAAGCTTCAAGTCAAGGTTCAGCTGGATCTGTTTGTTCTCCAACTCAGTGTAGCGAGCCACAAGTTCGCAGGATTTCTGCAAAAAATCAGTCGACAGACATCCAAGATAAGTTGCTTCCGAGTAACCAAGAGACAATGATGGCGTTTCTAAGACTACAGCCGAATCAAAAACATTCGACAGTAGTCTTGGGGACTACACCCAGTGGGTGCACTCAGCGTGCCCCCACTGGTTCGACCAAAAAAAATCAAGGCCTGACCAGACCGAGTGAAGAAGTTCAGCTAAAGCAACACAATATAAAGACTATAGTCGACTGCCAGCAGTCCACCGTAGTCTCGGGGACTACACCCAGTGGGTGCCCTTAGCGTGCCCCCACTCGTCAAAAATATTAATAGACACACCCAGTGGGCGTACAGATATAAAGATCTTCGGAAAAGAGATTCTTTAGATAGCATATCCTAACAGAACAAGCGGTGAATCGACTGACCTGGACGTTGCTCTGAAAAGCTGAGCTCGCGTCATAAGCTGCTTGGCTGGCTTCCCGAACCACCTTCACTTGCTCCATCATGATCCCCGCCTGGCGTATAGCCTCTTTAGCGGCACCCACTTGGTCCTCAGGGACGTGGTGTGTGGCAAAAAGTGAAGGCGGATTTGCAGTCCACGTCGAAGGCCGGACACTCGTCAGAGGTTCAGCGAAGGTCACAGAAACCCGAGTGGTATCACCACCCTCCCGGACTGCAGCCTCAGGCGCCGGAGTAGTTTGTGGGGTCTTGCCAGCCGGCGCCCTCCTGTTCCTTCGCGCCCTCAGCGGCACTTTGTCATCATCATCAGGGAGGTCAATGACATGAGGATGAGCTACAAGAAAAATCCAATCGAGCGGAATTATATGAAATCGTCAGTCGACTAAAAGCAGAGCATCAATAATCGTACCGGGGTTGGAGGTAACAGTGTCTTCCATCTCTTGATCATCGTCCTTGGCGGAGATCTCCGAGGTGGCAGCACTGCAAATTTCAAAAGACAGTCAGCTTATTCAATGAGTCGACCAAGAGTCCGTCATGTTCGACAAAGGAAAACAAATTCTACTATTACCCAGAAATGGTGGGGACAGTCATCTTCATCTTGGGTAGAGCCTTGGGCGGCTTGGACGGCGTCGCGCGTGGGTGCTTGGGAGCTTTTCCTGTCGGCGCTGGAGATGAGGTCCGAGGGCGCTTCGACGACTGCCCAACAGGGACAGTCGCCTTACCATGTTCCCGTGCAGGGTCGTGTGTAAGCTTGGATCACCGTTCCGAGCAGGGAGGTTCGACTTCTTCCTCCTCCTCTTCACTGGAGTCGTCATTGTCATCCCCCTCTCCTTCGTCGTCAGATTCCCACTCTTCTCCCTCGTCTCCACTTTCGCCTCCGCTCGCCTCTCCTTCCTCGGCCTGCTCCTGTGCTCCATTGGGTGTCGAGTACATCTCAGTAGTGGCCTATAGGACAACAAACGAGACAAAAGTCAATTGACTGATCCAAAAAGAACAAATAAACAAAGCAAGATCACAGTCGGAAACACAAGGTCAGACCTTGTCCACTTCGTATGTTTGGTCGAGTGGAGGAATCCTCCTAGCTCCTCGGGGGTTGTCCTTGTTCCCTGTGATACTCGACAGCCACCCTTCCAACATCTCGTCAGTGACCTCCTCTGGGTGAATCCGAGTGGTGTCTTCGAGACCCGAGTACAGCCACATCGGGTGGTCACGAGCCTGAAGCGGTTGGATGCGCCTCCGAAGGAAGACTTCCAACAAGTCCATGCCAGTCACACCCTCACGGACAAGCTGAACCACTCGACCGACCAGCACCTTGACTTGCGCCTTTTCCTCCGGCGTCACTTTCAGAGAGGCAGGTTTTTGTGCTCGATTCAGAGAAAAAGGGGGAAGCCCAGTCGACTGTCCTGGGGTCACCTGGTCTTTACAGTAAAACCAAGTCGACTACCACCCACGGACTGACTCGGGAAAAGTGATAGACGGAAAGGAACTTTTTCCCCTCATCTGGATCGCCAGGCCCCCGCACAGCTGGATCACCTGCGTCCGTTCGTCACTCGACTTGGCCTTCTTGACCGACTGAGAGCGGCAAGTGAAGATGTGCTTGAAGAGTCCCCAATGGGGGCGGCAACCCAAGAAGTTTTCACACAAGGAAACGAAAGCAGCAAGATACACAATAGAATTGGGAGTAAAGTGATGGAGCTGTGCTCCGAAGAAGTTCAAGAAGCTCCAGAAAAAAGGATGAGGAGGCAAAGAGAATCCACGATCGATATGGGTGGCGAGGAGGACGCACTCACCATCAAGAGGCTGGGGTTCAACTTCTTTCCCCGGGAGGCGCACAGATTCATGGGGAATGAATCCCCCCTCGACCAGATCATCGAGATCATCCTGCCGAATCACCGACGGCATCCAGTCGCCCTGGATCCAATCCTTGGGCAGAGCAGTCTTCGAGGAAGATCCACCCCGAGCGTACTTCTTCCCCTTCCCCTGCACCGCCGCCTTCTTCGCGCGCTCTAGAGTCGACGTCTTCTCCTTCACCATCGTCGCCGGCGAAGCTCGAACAGACCTACGGCACCAAGGTGGGAGCAGAGGTGGCGGAGGATCTTGTGAAGGAAGGGGGAAAAGTGAAGGCGCACTGTTCGGGGGTCCCAAGCCGGCAGCTTATAAGAGGTCGCTTCCGAGTGGCTGACTGGTAGGCCCAGGCAATCCCGTCAAATACCGCAACAGGCGCGCGCGGTACGTGGCGAAAAAGGTGGCACGGGGATCGAGGAGCTTCCATCCTATCCCATCCGATTACTGCGGCCGCCCCCGTCCCGCGCGCTTCCCGAAATTCAAATCCTGCAAAATCCGCAGGCCGCAGAACAACTCGTCAAACAGAAGATCCCTTTCACACCGTCACTCGGAACTTCACAAGTAAAGAAATTCACTCGACAAGAGGCCAATAATGGATCAAGGCGACTGAAAGAAGTTGACAATGTCATCCGTGACAATTGATCCAAAACAAGACGTTCATATAACATGAAGAACCAGTCGGAAAGATCCCCAACTCCTTCCCCACTCGAACCTCGATCCATTTGGGGGCTAATGATGAAGCTATGTACCTAGGATAGGGGCATGGACCTGTCCTAAGTACCCTACCCAAGGACATCCCTAGAAGAAGTCACCTTTCAATCGACTTGGAGGTACCCCACTCGACAGATTCAAGACACTCGACCACGAAGCAATCACTCGACCAAATTCCAACCACTCGACTGCCAGGAGATGTAAAGTCACCCTGCACGCAAACGGTCGGTCATTAAGTAGCTTTTATGGTCATCATAGCACTTTATTAGGGGCGTTACCAGTAACCCCCAGTCTTAATGTACTTTAAACCTTGCATTACTGAGGGCTGGAGGGGCCTGGCGAACTCTATATAAGCCACCCCCCTCCTCAGTATCAAGGGTTGGCACCCCTGTTATTCATACACACATAATTCAGTCGACCGCCTCCGGCCACCGAGACATAGGGCTGTTACTTCCTCCGAGAAGGGCCTGAACTCGTAATCCTCGTGTGCTTACAACTCCTCCATAGCTAAGATCTAGCCTCTCCATACATACCCCCCTACATCACTGTCAGAGTTAGAACCACGACAGGCAGGGCAGGCCGCGCCCCCCCTCCCCCTCTGGTCCGAATTGGACTAGGAAGGGGGGGGGGCGGCGCCCCCCTTTCCTTCTCCCTCTTTCCTCCTTCCTTCTCCTACTCCTACTACATGGAAAGTGGGGGAATCCTACTCCCGGTGGGAGTAGGACTCCCCATGGGGCGCGCCATAGGAGGGTCGGGCCTCCCCCTCCTCCACTCCTTTATATACGGGGGAGGGGGGCACCCCATAGACACACAAGTTGATCATTGATCTTTAGCCGTGTGTGGTGCCCCCCTCCACCATAATCCACCTCGGTAATATCGTAGCAGTGCTTAGGCGAAGCCCTGTTCCGGTAGCAACATCATCACCATCATCACCATCATCGCGGGACGTCACCGAGCCGAATGTGTGCAGATCGCAGAGTGCCGTACCTTGGGTGCTAGATTGGTCGATCGTGAAGACGTACGACTACAGCAACCGTGTTGTCATAACGCTTCCGCTTACGATCTACGAGGGTACATAGACGATACTCTCTCCTCTAGTTGCTATGCATCACCATGATCTTGCGTGTGCGTAGGAATTTTTTTGAAATTACCGCGTTCCCCAACATTTACTACGTGATCAAACTCATCACTTACCTACTCATCGGACAAAATCTGAATGCCCATCCACGTCGGCATCTCAAGGGGCGTCAACTTGCCACTACGGCCACACCGCGCTGGAGAGACCCCCAAGGAAACATCCACGTGCGTTATACGTAACATCAAGATGCATTTGTATGAGTAGTTTATCTTGTGAGAGAAAAGGATGGATGAGGGAAGGCCTTATTTGCAAATGTGGAGAGGGGTGTGCGTATATTTTCGCAAAATTGCCATAGTTTCCTTCCTATCCGTTAGATATAAATCAGACGGCCTATATTACAGGATGGCAGGCACACCCATCATCACCAACTCTATTTTTTTATAAGAGTAGTGAACTACCAAGATGCCCGTGCGTTGCACGGAACATCAAGATGCATTTGTATGGGTAGTTTATCTTGTGGGAGAAAAGGATGAACGAGGGAAGTCCTTATTTGCAAATGTAGAGAGGGGTGTGGGTACCTTTTTGCAAAATTGCCATAGTTTCCTTCCTATCTGTCAGATATAAATCGGACGGCCTATATTGTAGGATGGCAGGCACACCATCATCAACATCTTTTTTTATAAGAGTAGAGATAGAGACTACTACTACCAATGTGCCGGCCCGTGCGTTGCAATGGATCCAAAGTGGTAGAATAATACTTGTTCACGGGCTTGAAATATAAACATTCTAGTTTTGATATACATATCAGTAAAAATAAATCATGCTTCACTCAAAATATATTCCTCATGATGTTTTGATGAGGTGAGGGACGGGTGTGGCTGGTTTGAAGATAATAGGTTTAAAAAAATTGGAGCTGTTTTTTTTTACATTTTTTAGCGTGGCACCTAAGCGTCTGAAAAAAAATTGAGTTTGGGTCGCTGGCACACCCTGCGGCAAGACGCCCGTGTGGGCTTCTTCTATAACTAGCAAGATGCCCGTGCATTGCAGGGAACATCAAGATGCATTTTTTTCACAAAACACCTGTTGTGATTTACCCTTGCAAGACTAATCCCATGTGTAAAAACTAATGGTATCTTTGGAATAAGTTCTCTCTACTACTGCTCCTTGCAGTGAGCCTTATGCACTGCATGTGTCAGTAGACATGACACCTTGTCCATGGAAGTAGAACCACGACGACCATCACATTTCTACCACTGCCACACGCGATTCCCACGACGCCGCTCCAACCCACGGCACGACGTCCCCCGACGTGCGCCTCATCCCTCTCGGCCCCACCGCTCCTCTGCCTTTGTGTGCATGACATGCGGGCCAGCTGAACTATGGCAACCATCAAGTTTCTACCACATCCACACCCAATTGGACGCGGTTTGCCTGTTCCGCTCGTGTGCTCCGATCCGTACTCCCGCACCATCGAATTTTCATCCAGCGGCTGTGACACATTTCGTCCTGGGCATCAATCCTCAGCTGGAGTACTTCTGTACTATAGGTAGTACCCGCTACTGTGGCCACCTATGCCTTGTAAAGCCCCGTGTAGGATCGAAAGTATGTTTAGAGGGGGGGTGATTAGACTACTTGACCAATTAAAAATCTAGCTTTTCCCAATTTTAGTTCCTGGCAGATTTTAGCAACTTTGGACAAGTCAAGCAATCTTAACACAATTCAAGCAAGCATGCAAAGAGTATATGAGCAGCAGAAAGTAAAGCATGTAACTTGCAAGAATGTAAAGGGAAGGGTTTGGAGTATTCAAACACAATTGGTGACACATATGTTTTTGTCATGGTTCCGATAGGTGGTGCTATCGTACATCCACATTGATGGAGACTTCAACCCACGAAGGGTAATGGTTGCGCGAGTCCACGGAGGGCTCCACCCACGAAGGGTCCACGAAGAAGCAACCTTGTCTATCCCACCATGGCCATCACCCACGAAGGACTTGCCTCACTAGAGGTAGATCTTCACAAAGTAGGCGATCTCCTTGCCCTTACAAACTCCTTGGTTCAACTCCACAATCTTGTCGGAGGCTCCCAAGTGACACCTAGCCAATCTAGGAGACACCACTCTCCAAGAAGTAACAAATGGTGTGTTGATGATGAACTCCTTGCTCTTGTGCTTCAAATGATAGTCTCCCCAACACTCAACTCTCTCTCACAGGATATGGATATGGTGGAAAGAAGATTTAAGTGGAAAGCAACTTGGGGAAGGCTAGAGATCAAAATTCATATGGTAGGAATGGAATAGCTTGGCCTCAACACAAGTGTAGGTGGTTCTCTCTCAGAAAAGGTAAGTTGGAAGTGTAGGTTTGTTCTGATGGCTCTCTCCACGAATGAAGAGGAGGTGGAGGGGTATTTATAGCCTCCACACAAAATCTAACCGTTACACATAACTTCCCAAACTCGGTGGGACCGAATGGTTAAACTCGGTCCGACCGATTTAGCAAAGCTAGTGACCATTAGGGTTTTTGGTGGGACCGACATGCAACTCGGTAGGACCGATATGATTAGGGTTAGGGCATAACGTAATGTCGATGAGACCGATTACACAAACTCTGTGAGACTGATTTTGGTAATAAGCTAACCAGAGAGTTGGTCAGCTAAACTCGGTGAGACCGATCGCTCATTTCGGTGAGACCGAAACGTTGCGAAGGCAAAACAGAGTGTTTACATTGCAATCTCGGTGGGACCGATCGCTCATCTCGGTGAGACCGAAACATTACGAAGGGAAATAGAGAGATTACAACCCCATCTCGGTGAGACCGAGATCCCTATCGGTGAGACCAATTTTCCTAGGGTTTGTGGCAGTGGCTAAGACATTTGAAACTCGGTGGCGCCGGATAAGAAGAATCGGTGGGGCCGAGTTTGACTTTTGGTTTAGGTCATATGTGGATGTGAGAAAGTACTTGAGGGTTTTGGAGCATATCACTAAGCATTTTGAGCAAGAACCTCATTAAGCAACACCTCATCCCTCCTTGATAGTATTGGCTTTTCCTATAGACTCAATTTGATCTTGGATCACTAAAATAGAAAATGTAGAGTCTGGAGCTTTGAGCTTGAGTCAATCCTTTGTCCTTAGCATTTTGAGGGGTCCACTTTTCTCATCCATGCCATGCCAATCATTGAGCTTTCCTAAGATATTAATCTTGAAATAGCATTAGCTCAATGAGCTATATGTTGTTAGGAATTAGCAAAACCACCTAGGGATAGTTGCACTTTCAATCTCCCCCTTTTTGGTAATTGATGACAACATATAGATCAAAGCTTCGACAAATGATAATAAGAGTGAAAAACATTGTCGCTTTGAGAAGTATGTGAAAAGCAAGAGCTACCCCTAGTTTGTGCATAGTTTAAGATTTGCTTTGGACTGCAAATGCACAAAGAGTTAGGATCATGAGTTACTCTTCCATGTCACATACATCTTGGTGGAGCGCTCAAAATTATAATAATTAAAATACATGCACTCATCACCAAGCAAAGTGAGCGATCACATAAAAAGGATAATGTCATCCAACAAGCATTAAGGTAGCATATGATCAAACACATGATCATCCAAGTATCACAAAGGCATAAAGTATCTCAACCAAGCAAATAAACGAAGTTTAACCACCAAACACAAAAGAGAGAATAAAAAGCAACGCTCTCTCTCGAAGCCTATGATCTATACATTTTCTCCCCCTTTGGCAACAAGTTACCAAAAAGTTCATAAAAATGCATAGTGATAAATCGACTCTCAGGCTTGATCTTCAGGTGGTGGTGTAGACAGAACTCCAAGGACGAAGGCATCAATTCATGTAGATGGAGCAGGTGGAGTAGGTGCTGGAGCTGGTGGCACTGAAGCTGTAGCTGGTGCGGATGAAGTTGCTCTGGTGTCTGGAACAGGCACTGCAGCAGACCTCTGACCTCTCGGCACTCTAGCAAAAGCATCAGTGGTTGTCTTGCCCTTCTTCTCCTGCACTTCATCCTGAAGTTGCTCAACAAGTGACTGGATCTCAGTGACCTTCACATCTATGTCATAGAACTTCTGCTCCACGATCCTCTCCAAGCTCTCCTGGTTTTGATCAGGGTAGCCAATCCCTTCTCAATCCTCAGAGTGGAGGCAATCAAGTAGCCAAGCTGTTCATGCATGATCTTTAGAAGATACTGAGATGCCTCTTCAGTAGTTGGCATCTTTGCAGCCTTTTCAGCCCTTGCCTTCTCCTTCTTGGCTTGTGCGTGTACAGACGATGGTTCATTTTCATCCATCACCACAGTGTTGTCCTCAATGTCTGGGTAGATGGGCAGGTGCTCCTTGTCCAGTAGATATGTGCCAGTGCCCATCTTGGAGTTAATTAGCTCATGGATCCGTGGGGCATATCCACAACTCCTCTTCTGATCTGCAGCTGTCCTCTTTATGGTTTCCACAATTAGGCTCATGACTTTGAACTTCTGTGGGACATCAAAGATGTGAAGCAAGTTAATTGCATGGCCTCTGATCATCTTGTGATCACCTGACTTTGGCTAGAGAGTGTGCCTGAGGATCCAGTTGATTGTTGGCAAGCCTGACAGAAGGTAATGTACTGATCCAAACTTGTGTGTCTCAAGAGAAGCATCTGGGATCTCCTTGTACATGTGTGCCATGGTGTTGTGATCCTTCTTCTTCTTGGCATAGACATCCAAGTCATCTTCATGTTCTTCTGGGGCATTGATCAACTTAGCCCATTCTGCAATTGTTGACTGGTACCTAGTGCCTTCAGACATCCAGACAATCCTTCCATCTGGGTAGAAGTGAGATGTGGAGTAGAACTGCATGATGAGCTCATCATTCCATTTTGTGAGCTTCTAAGCCACAAACTCATCAACTCCACAAGCCTTGAAGCTTTCATATACACCAGGGAAGTGATCCTCGTTTTCCTCAATGAATGTCCAATCGACCCATCTCATGTCACACACTATGGGCTTCTTGTCAAGCAAGATAGTCTCATAGAAGTCCTGCTGTTCCTTTGTATGGAACATGTAGTCCACAATAGTCCTTCTCCTGGTGGCATATGGATCAGATTCTCTTCATAGCCTTAGATCAAAGTCCTTCCTGACTTTCATGTTCTCTACAACTGGATGAGCATCATTGTGGTCTGGAATTTTTGGCTTCAATTTCCTCAAGACAACCGAATCATCTTCTTCTTCCATTGCAGCTTCAGGCATTGGGGCCTTGTTCTTCGCTGCTGTTGGGATGTTCCTGGTGCTCCTCTTGGGTGCAGTTTTGGGTTTTGGAGCAGCTGGCTTAGAAGTTCCTTTGGGATTAGATGGAGCAGCCCCTGATCTTATGGCATCTCCCATAAGCTTCTGAGCTTTAGGTGCTGGTGCAGCATCCTCTTCCTCTTCCTCTTCTTCAGAGTCTTTCATTATTGAAGATCTCCCAGGCACTCGGGCAGTGGTCTTATTGACCCTTTCCTTTCTTTTATTTTCTTCCACAACCTGCTCTTTGGGTGCAGATCCCAAAGTCTCTTGAGTAGATGTTGTGGCTTTTGACATTGGAGCTCTCTTGGCAGGAACCTTTTGCTTCATCCCTGGCTTAGTGGCAGCAGCTGTGCCGTATTCCTTTTTCAGGACTTTTCTCTTTGAGGTGGCTTCTTCCTCCTCAGCCACATAGTCCTCATCCTCTGACTCTGAGGTTCTTTTCTTGCTGGCCCTGGTGGCAGCCTTTGGCAGATTGCTTGGTGTGCTCCTGCTGCCATCATCTGAGCTGCTAGAGGGACTAGTGCCCTCACTCAAGTGAACCTGTTCCTCTAACTTGTTCTGACTGTCACTCTGATCTAACATGATGCAAACACTGACAGCAGACCCTATGAACAGATTATAGATGAGGTAGAGTGGATGAGCATCACAAAGTGCAGAGGTTTTTGCAAAAGAATGAATTAAAAACTTAGTTTTAGTTTTCCACAGAAAGCATTTCGGATCTACCGATTTGCAAACTCGGCGATACCAAAGCAGCTTTTGGAACCTAAACTAGTGAACCCGGTCAGACCGAGTCACAGTTCGGTGGCACCGAGACTACTAGGGTTTCACAAAGTGCAGAACTCGGTCACACCGATTTGCAATTCTCGATCAGACCGAGAATCACATGTGCAATGGCCTGAGCCAAATCGGTGGAACTGATTTCATCAACTCGGTCGGTCCGAGATGGTTTCGACGGAAACCTAACCCTAAATTTTCAATTCACGACTAAACTATGGAGTGTTTTCGATGGATATAATGATCTCAATCGTGGCAAGATACATGGCAAAGCAATGTGCTGGGGAATCGGAGTGAGAACAACACAAAGATCAAGTCCATACCCTAGTTCGGCAATGAACTTGCTACGGCGGCAACGGCGAAGACGATCCCATTGACGGCGGCGAAGACCAGCGACAGGAGGCGGATGGCAACGAGGAGGAGGATCCGGAGACCCAGGGAGACAGAGCAGGCTAAGCGCAGGCGAAGAGGTTCGGAAAGTTTTCCAAAATTTGGGCCGCGGATATATATAGCCTGACTCTGTCGGTGTGACCGAGTGGAACAACTCGGTGGCACCGAGATTCATAACTGCAAGCAGTTACTGAAACTCGGTGTGACCGAAAAGTTCAAATCGGTTACACCGAGATTGAAAACCTAGATCGACTTAGTGATCTCGGTATGACCGAAATGGATGAATCGGTCAGACCGAAACGCACAAAGAAGTTTTGGATTTTTAAGTCTATGATGAATCGGGGACTCTGAGTGCTCCTCACATAGAATGGTTCGAATCTGACTTGATCAAACTTTGTGATGCAGCATGAATAGAGTTTGAGACGAGAAAAGCATAGATAGCTAGAGAAGGTTCTTAGGCATTCTTGTCCATCCACTTGGCAAAAGAAAAAGAAACCAACCAATCAAAACAACAAGTGGATGTCCTCAAATGAGTAAATTATGCAACCAACATGCTCACACAATAAAATGACAAATGAAATATGTGGCAAAGCATGCACAAAAAATTCTAGCATCTATCAAGAAACTAGCGATTACTAGGTCATCTATATATGAGTATATTGACTTAGGAGTCAAATGAGAACATTTGATCGTAGGTCATACTCATCGTTTAAGCACAAGTGGGGTTACCACTTTTACATAAAGTGTTGTTGTGTTCACACCATTGGAGTTGCTTTAGCTCAATTCTTAAAGTAAAGCTCCCCCTAGATGTGAGATCCCCCCTTAGAGGAATGAACTAACCTTGGGTTTTTTCGACGATGACTTCACGTAGGTGTTGAAGATGTGGATGCTCTAAGTTGATGTAGATCATTCGGAGCAATCCTTTGGAGTGAATTTCACTTTCAATACCTACATGGGTTAGTCCCACAAGGAACAAACAAGGATATCCATAGACATAGAGTGATGCACACACAATATGATGTCCATGAAAGCATTAGGTTACCTTGTCCCTTGTCTTACCAACAAGAGGGTTTGTGACTCCTTGAACTAGTGCAAGATGTGGAAGTTGATTGCACTTGTTCTTGCCAAAATGATAAAAGTGAAGTATGTTGGCGGAGTCACCCTCAAGAACTCTCTAGTTCTTCTTCTTCGGGATCCACACCATCTTGATGGGAATCCTCGGAGTTGTAGTTGTACTTGATGAAGTGGAACTTGATGTAGTCTTGGGAACCCACTTGACCAAGGCCTTAGGAGATTCTTCAAATGCATCAATTTCCTCTTGAAGCTTGTCCTTGCCTTTTTCCTTGTGGTCTTGTGGTGGAAGATCATCTTGAGCTTGTGTTCCCTTGAAAGAAGTAGGATCATACTTCTCTTGTTGAGGAACAAACTTCGTCTTGGGGTATTGATCTTCTTCCCACTCAACTCCATTGGCATTGAACTTTCATTCAAAACCAATACCTTGATTCTTCCGGTGCCTTCCTTGCTTGCGTACAATTTCCTCGAATTGCTTACTCCCGGCAAGGCTCTTGTAAACACCTTTCTCTATGATTCCCTTCAATAAGCTATTTTCTTGCTCAAGTGTAACTTGGCTAAGAGAATCATTAGTGGAATCAAGAGAGCTACTAGAAGCAACAATATTGGATTTAGCATGATTATTGTTACTACTAGAAGAAGAATCCTTCTTGTTCTTGTTACTAGACTTGACTTGAGGCATGTAAGTGGATAAGAGTAAACGCTTGGCAATGTAAGAAGAACTTTTCTTGTGAAGATCATCATTGATTGCCTTTAAGAACTCATGCTCTTGCTCAAGATTGAGCTTCTCAAAACATAATTTCTCATGAGTCCTTAAATGTTCTCGATGATATCCTAAGAAAGTTTCATGAGCTAACTTAAGAGTGTTTAGTTCTTTAGTTAGAGACTCAATCTTCTCCTTATCATTGTCATTCGTTTCATCTTGATTAGCATGATTAATTGATGTTTCATCATAGTATTCATCACTAGAGTTGTCAACAAGTAAATCATCATCACCTAACAAGTCATCTTCATCACTATTGAAATCAACATACTCGGGGAGTGATACCTTTGGGCCTTTAGCCATGAAGCATCTTCCAATTCCTTCATTTGGTGAATCAAATATGTCGTAGGAGTTGGTTGACACAAGTGCTAGAACGGCAACACCTTCATCTTGAGTATATTCGGAGTCGGAGTGATAGCTTCTCTCGGCGTGACTGTCGGAGTCGGAGCCCGATACCCATTCACCAACATGAGCTTGATGTCTTCATTTTGTGTAGCTCCTTGATGACTTGTCCTTCCTTTCCGAATCCTTCCTTCTCCGGGATGTTCTTCATTCATAACGATCATATCTACTCCTTCTCTCCCTCGATGGTGATTCTTCTTTTATACTTCTTCTTTTGGGAGAATCTTCTCTTCACTTGTGGGGGGCATACACTCATTGGAATAGTGTCCGGGTCTTCCACAATTGTAGCAGTTTCGCTCTCGACTAGAAGATCTTTTGTCATTGTAGGACCTTGACTTGGAACTTCTCTCTTTGCTTCTACTCTTGTAGAACTTGTTGAAGTTCTTCACCATTAGGCTCAATTCTTCATTGAAGGATTGTTTCTCACTTCATGATGTGGGAGCTTCACATGAGGCTTTGTAAGCACCACTTGACTTGTTATGGAGCTCCTCCTTATCCTTGAGTGACATATCATGAGCAACAATTCTTCCAATGACTTCCGTTGGCTTGAGATCTTTGTAATTTGGCATCATTTGGATCAATGTGCATACGATATCATATTTTCCATCCAAGGCTCTTAGGATCTTCTTGATGATGAATTTGTCGGTCATCTCTTCACTTCCTAAGTCGGCAATCTCATTTGTGATAAGAGCAAGCCTAGAGTACATTTCAGTGACACCTTCACCATCCTTCATTTTGAACTTGTCAAGTTGACTTTGAAGCACATCCAACTTGGATTCCTTGACGGAGTCGGTACCTTCATGCATATCAATCAAAGTATCCCAAATTTCCTTTGCACTCCCAAGACAGTTGATTTTGTTGAATTCTTCGGGGCACAATCCATTGAAGAGGATATCACAAGCTTGAGCATTGTATTGTAGCATCTTCAACTCTTCCGCGGTAGCTTCACGGTTCGGTTCTCTCCCATCAAAGAATTCACCTTGCAAGCCAACACAGAAAATAGCCCAAATGGCGAGGTTATGTCCAAGAATATGCATTTTCATCTTATGCTTCCAACTAGCAAAATTAGTGCCATCAAAGTAAGGACCTCTACGGTGGTAATTTCCCTCGCTAGACGCCATACTCTCCTAGGTTGTGAAACCAAGGCTATGACTTCCAAAAGCCATGAAAATCAAAGCAAATGGAGAACAAAGCTCTGATACCACTTGTAGGATCAAAAGTATGTCTAGAGGGGGGTGATTAGACTACTTGACCAAATAAAAATCTAGCCTTTTCCCAATTTTAGTTCCTGGCAGATTTTACCAACTTTGGACAAGCCAAGCAATTCAAGCAAGCATGCAAAGAGTATATGAGCAGCGGAAAGTAAAGCATGTAACTTGCAAGAATGTAAAGGGAAGGGTTTGGAGGATTCAAACGCAATTGGAGACACGGATGTTTTTGTCGTGGTTCCGATAGGTGGTGCTATCGTACATCCACGTTGATGGATACTTCAACCCACAAAGGGTAACGGTTGCGCGAGTCCACGGAGGGCTCCACCCACGAAGGGTCCACGAAGAAGCAACTTTGTCTATCCCACCATGGCCATCGCCCACGAAGGACTTGCCTCACTAGCTGTAGATCTTCATGAAGTAGGCGATCTCCTTTCCCTTACAAACTCCTTGGTTCAACTCCACAATCTTGTCGGAGGCTCCCAAGTGACACCTAGCCAATCTAGGAGACACCACTCTCCAAGAAGTAACAAATGGTGTGTTGATGATGAACTCCTTGCTCTTGTGCTTCAAATGATAGTCTCCCCAACACTCAACTCTCTCTCACAGGATATGGATTTGGTGGAAAGAAGATTTAAGTGGAAAGCAACTTGGGGAAGGCTAGAGATCAAGATTCATATGGTAGGAATGGAATATCTTGGCCTCAACACAAGTGTAGGTGGTTCTCTCTCAGAAATGGTAAGTTGGAAGTCTAGATTCGTTCTGATGGCTCTCTCCACGAATGAAGAGGAGGTGAAGGGGTATTTATAGCCTCCACACAAAATCTAACCGTTACACATAACTTCCCAAACTCGGTGGGACTGAATGGTTAAACTCGGTCTGACTGATTTAGCAAAGCTAGTGACCATTAGGGTTTTCGGTGGGACCGACATGCAACTCGGTAGGACCGATATGATTAGGGTTAGGGCATAACAAAATCTCGGTGAGACCGATTATACAAACTCGGTGAGACCGATTTTGGTAATGAGCTAACCAGAGAGTTGGCCAGGTAAACTCTGTGAGACTGATCGCTCATTTCGGTGAGACCAAAACATTACGAAGGCAAAATAGAGAGTTTACATTGCAATCTCGGTGGGACCGATCGCTCATCTCGGTGAGACCAAAACGTTACGAAGGTAAACAGAGAGATTACAACCCCATCTCGGTGAGACCGGGATCCCTATCGGTGAGACCGATTTGCCTAGGGTTTGTGGCAGTGGCTAAGACATTTGAAACTCGGTGGCGCCGGATAAGAAGAATCGGTGGGGTCGAGTTTGACTTTTGGTTTAGGTCATATGTGGATGTGAGAAAGTAGTTGAGGGTTTTGGAGCATATCACTAAGCATTTTGAGCAAGAACCTCATTAAGCAACACCTCATCCCTCCTTGATAGTATTGGCTTTTCCTATAGACTCAATGTGATCTTGGATCACTAAAATAGAAAATGTAGAGTCTTGAGCTTTGATCTTGAGCCAATCCTTTGTCCTTAGCATTTTGAGGGCTCCACTTTTCTCATCCATGCCATGTCAATCATTGAGCTTTCCCGAGATATTAATCTTGAAATAACATTAGCTCAATGAACTATATGTTGTTAGGAATTACCAAAACCACCTAGGGATAGTTGCACTTTCACCCCGACGCCCAGCTGTGGCACCCTCGCCACGGCCACGCCACCACCGGCCGGTTCATCTCGAATGGGTGAGTCGCAAACCATGCCACCACCATGAGAATGACATGTGGGCCAGCCGCATTTAAGGTCCACATGTCATTGACTCATCGGCCGGTGCACTAAGTCACTGAAGCTCGGTCCCGTGGGCCCCGAGAGGGAAATGTAACTCCTGCGGCAGGCCTTGTGGTGCTCCCGCAGTACGAACTCGTGCCAAACCCAGAATTTGTTTCTTACTACTACCAATATGCTGACCGTGCATTGCAATGGATCCAAAGTATATCTATTTAGTGGGGTGCACTCTAAACACATTATATATTTATTTTTTCTCTAGCCTTTCCTAGACATGCAACCAAGCCACATAAGCTTCATGGGTGCCCCCCACATCATATTATTCATACTACGTTGACTGAAAAAGATAAATCACCCGAAACAAGATCTTCCCGTTTTTTGTTCCTACGATGTTGTGCCATGCACATACCTAGTTGTATAGTGGTAGTACTAGTTGTAGTACAAACTTTGTACTAGTAGGAGTAGTAGTACAAAGTGCTCCTACTCTATCAACGAGCCCCATTTGACACCAAATTTCTTGGCTTCTGTGCTATAACTAGATATTTCCCTCCTTGTTTCTGTTTTCCAATGTGGCGGGCGGGGTGCGGTTTGCCAATAGTTGGTTTGCTCAACTGCGGTTCCACATGAAAGTGAAAATGCTAGGCAACACACCTTCCGTAGCTATGTGGCGTGCTGGACGGGCCGTGGAGTACTCCAAATTCCCGGGCGTGTGGGGGTGTGACGCGAACATGGCAGGCCTTTTCATTTTACTAGCAATGTGCTCGTGCGTTGCGACGGATCCAAAGTAGTAGAATAGTAGTACTTATTCACAAACTTGAAAGAAAACACTCTTGTTTTGATATACATATATACCACTAAAATATATTACTTTTCACTCAAAATATATTTCTCAGGCTGTTTTGATGAGGTGAGGGGCGGATGTGGTTGCTTTCAAGATAATAAGGGGTTTTCTACAAATTGGAGCAGAGAAGTGGGCTATTGTTGCAAAAATGCCACAACTTACCTCACAACCGTTAGATGCGGATCTAATGGTCAAAAACGATGGATGGCAGACACACCACCATCACCAACTGAGTCTTTTATAGGAGTAGGAGTAGAGAAACATGTACACATTGCAATATTTGGTTCTGCTCCTTGGCACGATCGATAGATAGAAATAACGATTGGAAACGCTAAGGGGGGGCTTTTTCCGCCAGATAAGCAGGGTAGTAGCTAGGTTGGCGCATCGTCGGTTTGATCACATACGGTCCGACATGTTCTAGTGTTTCTAGCAAGATGCCTATGCGTTGCACTAAGTTGATGGAAAAGGTAAGCACAACTTATAAATTGACAAATGGTGTTGGGAATATTACTATTAAGTATAAATCGGCCATGAGGGGCCGGATTATGTCCACAAGGAGTTAGTCATGTTTGAAGCCCATGAAGACAAGAGGTATGGCGCTTTACAGAGGAGATCTAACATGAAGGCCCAGGGCCAAAGGCGGATTAGAACCCGTAGACATAAACCGCCATATGATATGTAACTTATTTTGTAAGGCAAGGAAAGGCAGAAACCGAGCCGGGCACGTTTATGAGTCGGCCTCGGGATTCTGTAAACCACCGGGCGTCAACCTGTGTATATAAAGGGATGACCCGGCGGCGGTTTACAGACAACAAACAATAACTCGAGAGTCAGGCAAAGCAGATTTGCTCCCTGGTCATCGAAACCCTTGCAATTCCATCATAACTGGACGTAGGCTTTTACCTTCATCATAAGGGGCCGAACCAGTATAATTCCTCATGTCCCTTGTCCACTTTAACCCCTTCAATCTAACCTGTCACGATGGCTCCACGACTAAGTCCTTTCACGAGGACATTTGCCGTGACAAAACCACGACAGTTGGCGCCCACCATGGGGCTATCGCATGATGGTTTCGAGTTCTTAAAGGGCGGCTTTGAAGGACTCAAGGGATATGCTGTGGGCCAGATGACCAAGAGTCGTCGCAGCAAGTTCTACATCAACGACGCAGGATGGGGCCCCGAGGCCGACTCAATCGAGTATGGGTACCGGGTCCCCTTTGGCGGAATACACGTCTTCATTGGCAAGATCGGCGAACTGGGCCCTGAGCCGAACATCTGCACCGACATCATCGAGTCGGCTCAGTGTGCAAGATCTGCCCAAGTTTAGCCTGCCATAAAGCATGCCTTCGTGGGAGTCATCCATGGAGTGGAATCTGAGGATAGATCAGCATCTGGTGGCAAAACCGTTGTCTACTCTGACGATGAATCTTCAACCAGAGAAGCCGAGTCGCTATATCAGCTGCAGGATGGCCGGATTAGTGGCGGTTCCGAGGGCAACAGTATTACGGACCTCTCTGACCCACCGAGCCGAGTTGCGATCTTCATGGCCGGTACACAATCGGTGCAACATTCTTCTACCACCGTAGCAGTGATTTCTAGTTCAGCAGTTGCAACACCAGCCGGGGTGGGGGGCTCTGCTCCACCGCTGGCTCAGGCTTTGTCCGATTTATTCGACACTTTGGCAATGTTGTTGGCAGCTAAGGTTGATGCGGCGAATCAGGATCAGCGTAACACGGAAATTGCAAAGGTGAAGGATCAGATAGCTCAAGCTAAGGTGGATTTGGCAGCAGAGAACACCAGGGTGGCCGCAGAGCGGGCCGAGTTAGAGGCACGGACTTATCGGCTTATGCTGGATCAGAGTGCGTCAGATGATGTCATGAGGAGAAGGTACCCGTCGCACCTGCCGCCGTTTTACGAGGGAAGGATTCTTCACCTTTGCAACATGCCAGGAGCAGGCACCAGCAACCAACCAGTGGTAAACTGGGTGGAGGCACCAGGAACAGGGGCGCCGGTTCAGCCGTGCGCGATGGATCCACCTCGTCAGAACAATGTACCATCACAGCATGTCTCAACGCCTCCGGGTCATTACTCTAACCCGTTGGATAACATCGTTGCCGCCACTTCACGATTGGCAGCTCTCCTGATCGATGGCGAGTCTCTGGTACGAATTGAAACGCGACGGGCTAGGGAGCTCCTTCAGACAGCTTTGAATCAATAGCAGGCTTATTCACACAGTTGCGAGAGGATTCATACCACCCCTGTCCAAGTCGGAGCTACAGCAGGCATGTTGATGAACCGGCCGTATCAAGCAGTGCGCAAAACCGTAACCCGCCGCGAGGTCATAACCCGGCGGGCGGCGGTGCTAATTCCCAGATGTGGTGGATCACGGTAGGGCATGTCGAGAAGCCGAGTTAGACGCGCAGTACGCGGCCCGTCAGCTTACTCCGGTTCGTCCAACTACTTGGTGGAACCAGGCGCGTTTTTCAGTTCTTTGGGGGTGCCATGTCTTACCCCGGCCATATGTAACATGCAGCTGCCGAAGGACTTCGAGGGTCCTCGTAAGGTGCCCAATTACACTGCCGATTTACCCCCCGAGTCATGGGTTGAGAGCTATTAGATGGCGATGGAGATGCTGGACATGGATGATGCGACATGTGCTAAGTACTTCACCATGATGTTGGAAGGGTCAACTCGTACTTGGTTAAAAAGTTTACCAGCTAACACCATTGGATCATGGGCCGAGTTAAAAAGTCGGTTTATCCAGAATTTCAAAGCTACGTGCAAACAACCCATGTCAATTGTGGACTTAGCCGCCTGTGTTCAATGGGAGGGGGATTCTACAACCCATTGGGTGAAACGGGTATCAACCATTCTGCATTCATTAGACTGCATCAATGCTGACAAGGCAATCTTGACATTGGAAGGCAACTGCCGGTTTATGCCTTTGAAGCTGAAGTTTGGAAGGCTCAAGCGTCACTGCAATGACATGGCCACGCTTATGGAAGCTCTGGTTAAATATGCCAATTCAGATAGTACCAAGGACCCTGAATCTGAGGATGAAAAGACAGGGAAGGGAAAGAAGAACGACAGTGCCAAGGGGCAGCAGCATAACCCGGCGGGTCATGGGAACAATGGTAAGCGTAAGGCGGATAATAGCTTGGACTTTGTGGCGAACAACAACACCCAGGATAATGGTCAGCACCGTAAGGGTAAAGCGCCCCGGCGGGATGGAGGATCAGGTCCCAATCTTGAGCGCCTGCTAAATCAGCCCTGCCCAAAGCACGGGTCGAAGGAAAGGCCAGCTACGCATCTTTGGAAGGATTGCTTCATTATGCTAGAGTTCAAGAATTCAAATCTCTTTCAATACGACAATGGACCGTCCGGCGGTTCAGGAGGCGGTTTTCATGGCTCGGGTTATGGTGGAGGCAGCTCTGGTTCAGGATTCCAAGGCAACCAAACCGGACATGGCAATCAGGGCAACCAGGGAGGTTATAATCATCAAGGGAGTCAGCAGCAGCAATAATTGGGTTATCAGAGTAATCCGAAACAGTTGAATAGTGGGTAGTACCATGTCTTCACCACTAGTTTGTGTAAGCACGATCATAAGCTTCGTAAAAGGGCAGTAAACTCTGTTGAACCGACAGTGCCTCGTCATCTGCGCTGGTATGAACAACCCATTGTGTGGAGTCGGGAGGATCATCCACCCCGGGTTGATAATCCGGGTCACCTGGCATTAGTGGTGGCACCTTAGGTTGGGGGGTACAAGTTCACCAAGGTACTCATGGATGGAGGGAGCAGTATCAATATCCTTTATTATGAAACCTTCCGTCGCATGGGGTTGACAGATAAGAATCTTAAACCGTCGAACACCGTCTTTCATGGTGTGGTGCCTGGTAAATCGGCGTACCCAGTTGGTAAGATAGCCCTAGAGGTTGCTTTTGGAGATCATGATTCAAGATCAGAAACATTGAATTTTGAAGTGGTGAAAATCAAGAGCCCATATCATGCCCTGTTTGGACGGCCGGCTTATGCTAAGTTCATGGCAAGGCCCTGTTATGTTTATCTGCAGCTTAAGATGTCGGGTCATAAGGGGACCATCATAGTGCACGGGAGCCGGAAGATTGCTTTGGAATGTGAAGAAGGTGATGCGGCCTATGCTAAGTTGGTTTGTGCAACAGAGGAGTTGAAGTTTTACAAAGACAATGTTGATCCGGCAGATATGACTTCTCTGAAAAAACCAACTACAGAGCATGATCCGGCTTTGAAGTTTAAATCGGCTGAGGAGACTAAGCTGGTTGATTTTGTTCCTGGCGATTCATCCAGGCAGTTCAGCATCAGCGCTAACCTGGATACGAAATAGGAAAGTGCGCTCATCGAGTTCATCCGTGAGAACCGGGACATCTTTGCATGGAAGCCTTCTGACATGCCAGGTGTATCGAGGGAACTTATTGAGCACACTCTTAATATAGATCCTAAGTTTAAACCGGTCAGGCAGTTTCTCCGCCGCTTCAATGAAGAAAGGCGCAAGGCTATTGGTGAGGAGGTAGCCCGGCTATTGGCAGTAGGGTTTATTGTGGAGGTCTTTCACCCTGAGTGGCTAGCTAATCTGGTGCTGGTGCTTAAGAAGAACGACACTTTGCGTATGTGTGTGGACTACACAGATATGAACAAGGCATGTCCAGCTGATCCCTTTGCTCTCCCTCGTATTGATCGGATCACTGATGCTATGGCGGGTTGTGACCGTTTGTGTTTTCTGGACGCTTATTCTGGTTATCATCAGATCAAAATGACAATTAAGGACCAGGAGAAGACAACTTTCATAACTCCCTTTGGAGCCTTCTGCTATGTATCTATGCCTTTTGGGCTCAAGAGTGCCCAGGCGACTTATCAGCGTTGTGTCCATAATTTCCTTCATAAATAGATTGGGCGCAATGTTCATGCTTATGTGGATGATATTGTGGTGAAGTCCAGAAAGGAGGAAACATTGATAGATGACTTGAAGGAGACTTTTGGTAACCTCCGGGTTTATAAGATGATGCTTAATCTGGCCAAATGTGTCTTTGGTGTACCGGCAGGCAAGCTCTTGGGTTTTCTGGTGTCTAACAGGGGCATTGAAGCTAATCCGGAGAAGATCACAGCTATTACATCTCTGGCTAAACCGGCGTGTATTAACGATATGCAGCGGCTGGCGGGTCGTATTGCAGCATTGAGCCGGTTTATCAGCCATTTGGGAGAAAAGGCAATCCCTCTATATCAGATGATGAAGAAGACAGACCATTTCGTCTAGAGTGATGCTGCCAATGAAGCCTTTGAGAGTTTAAAGTGGCAGTTAGCTGGACCGCCCATCCTTGCTACTCCTGTTGATAAAGAGCCCTTGTTGCTCTATGTGGCTGCTAATGCCCGGGCTGTTAGTGTGGCTATTGTTGTGGAGCGCAAGGAGGCCGGAAAGGAGTATCTGGTTCAACGGCCAGTTTATTACATCAGCGAGGTACTTATTGAGTCCAAGCAGAGGTACCCACATTGGCAGAAGCTGGTGTATGGGGGTTTTATGGAAAGCCGGAAGATCAAGCATTATTTTCAGGGTCACCCTATCACAGTGGTCAGTTCCTCCCCCTTGGGGGATATCATCCAAAATAGAGAAGCAATTGGCCGGATTGCCAAATGGGCTATTGAGCTTGGACCTCACGGGTTAAAATATACGCCTCGCACAGCAATCAAATCCCAAGCACTTGTGGACTTCATCAATGATTGGATAGAGTTGCAGGCATCGGAGGAAAAGCCGGATAATACTTATTGGACTATTCATTTTGATGGGTCCAGACAATTGGAGGGCTCGGGGGCTGGAGTCATATTAACTTCCCCACGAGGTGATAAGTTTTGTTCTGTTCTCTGTTTAATGTTCCCTTGCACTAACAATGCAGCTGAATATGAGGCCTTGCTCCATGGTCTTCGGATGGCTAAGGAGATGAATTTAAGCTGGGTTAAGTGCTTTGGTGGCTCGGACCTGGTAGCTCAACAGGTGTCTGGCACTTGGGATTCCAAGGATCCACTCATGGCGGCGTATCGACGAGAGGTGGACATAGTGGTTGGTCATTTCAAGGGTTATCAGGTTGACCATATAGACCGAAGAATGAAGCGACGGATGCTTTAAGTCGCTTAGGCTCTCAATGTAAACCGGTGCCGCCCAATGTCTTCCTGGTTGTGCTACATAATCCGTCGGTCAAGATACCTACAGAGGAGGACTTGGCTGTTCCTGACCCGGAGGCTCAATTGGTGGCGGCTCTTCATGTTATCCCGGATTGGACAGTCCCATACCTGGCGTACATGAACCGGGGCAAGTTACGGGACGATGAAACTTTGGCCCGACAGATAATCCGGCGATCCAAGTCAATGACCATTATCAATGGGGAGTTGCATCATTGCAGCGTAACAGGGGCGTTTCAGCGTTGTGTGTCTCCTCAAGAAGGCTGTGAGATTTTGAGTGAGATCCACGAAGGATATTGTGGTCACCGCGCCGGTTCAAAATCCTTGGTAGCTAAGGCCTTTCGTCACAGTTTCTATTGGTTGACGGCTCATGCTGATGCTGAGGATTTGGTAAAGAGGTGTGACGGTTGTCAGAAGTTTGCACGCCGCACTCATGTTCCGGCTCAAGAATTAAGGATGATTCCAATCACTTGACCGTTTGCAACTTGGGGGCTGGATATGGTTGGGCCCTTTAAGAGGTCCAAGGACAAGAAGACCCACCTACTGGTGGCGGTTGATAAGTTCACCAAGTGGGTAGAAGCAGAGCCAATCAGTAAGTGTGATGCAGCCACGGTGGTTCAATTCATCAAAAAGGTGATCTTCCGTTTTGGTTTTCCACACAGCATGATAACTGATAATGGTACTAATCTGTCCAAGGGTGCAATGGAAGAATTTTGTCAACATGAGCACATCCGGCTTGATGTGTCATCAGTGGCTCACCCCAATCCAATGGTCAAGCAGAGAGAGCCAATCAAGAGATTTTGAGAGGCATCAAGCCCCGTCTTATGGTTCCTTTAAAGCGGATGCCGGGTTGTTGGGTGGAGGAGTTACCTTCCGTGTTATGGAGTATCAATACCACACCGAACAGATCTATGGGTTACATGCCTTCCTTCATGGTTTACGGAGCAGAGGTGGTTCTCCCTAGTGACATCCGTCATGACTCGCCCCGTGTGGCGGCTTATGTTGAAGCTGATAATGAGAAAGCACGTCAGGATTCCCTGGACCTGTTAGATGAGGAGCGTGATATTGCAGCAGCTCGTTCGGCGATTTACCAGCAAGACCTACGACGTTATCACAGCCACCGGGTTAAAACCAGAACTTTTCAAGAAGGCGATCTGGTGCTCCGGCTCATCCAAGATCAGACTGATATGCACAAGTTGTCCCCGCCTTGGGAAGGACCTTTTGTGGTCAGCAAAAATTTGCACAATGGATCATACTACTTTATCGATGTTCGAGAGCACAAAGACTCACGTAAATCGGAGGAGGAGACCCAACGGCCATGGAAAATAGCTCATCTTCAGCCTTACTATACTTGAGCCACGGGCTCTTCTTATGTACATATTTATGACAACGTATATATTATGATCAATATAATAAACCGGAGCCTCAGCTAAAGCGGGGTCTCTGTTGTTTTTATTACAACATGAGTGGTTACATGGGGGCTTCTATTTATAAAGCGGAGTTCTATTTCCCATTGATCTGGCTTATAAAGCCACATATATCAAAGGAAATCACTAGGCGGCTTGGTCGTATTCGAACCATAGCTACACCTCTTGATTGGCATAAGGTCATTAGGGAAATCACTTGGGGGCTTGGTTGTATTTGAACCATGGCTACACCTCCTGATCGGCTTAAAGCCAAAAGGAAATCATGTGGGGCCAAAGAGAGTGTTGGAACAACACAACTCAAACATAGGCACCCACCGAGCACAGCTCAAATGTTGCCCGGGGGCTCTTTGCCTCTCAAAGAACAAAGAGCTTGCACCCTTGCAATAGGCTATCAAGCCAGGCTTGGAAGCCAGGTGTATTCACCTAAAACCCCGGGTTATCCTACCTTTTTAAGTAAGCCCCTCCGTCCAGGTAAACCTGGTATGACCCGCCAAACGTTTGACAAGTCAATCTCATAGACCCTGAACTTGTCAAAGTTAAAACGACGATTAGTTAATGATTGAGGCCCATCTTAAAAGGCTTTGAAAAATGGTTTAACTCGATGGCCTGGCAGCCCATGAAAAACCTTGATTTAGGGCCTGGCAGCCCATGAAAAGCCTTGCATGTTCTTTTTGTGTTTTTATTTGACAAGTTTTTTCTCCTTTGGTGAGATTTTTAATATTTTATGATAAACCGGCGTTTATTGACCCAGGTTAGCTTTCAACGATAAGTTGTTAGTACATGATCAGTTATAATCCGGTGTTTATTGACCTGGTCTGGTTTTGATTACAAGTCACCAGTATTATATGTGGATACACTGGTGTTTACCATAACCTGGTACGGTTTTATCATAAACCGGCAAAACATGGAAGGAGTTATCAATACTCAAGATTGGGGTTATCACCCTAAATACACAAAAGTTGGTCAACCAACAGTGTGATTCGATATCACAGGTATCGTCTTTTCATCTTTGATTATTTTTAAAAGTACAGCCTTGGTTATCAACCTCGGCTATATATATATATATATATATATATATATATATATATATATATATTTGGGCATCATGACCCGTCCAGCGGTAAACCGCCAGGACACTTTCAAATTTCTTGTATGCAGGAATAATTTGAATAACACAACTACGGATTATGAACATAATATATCCTAAAGCATGGTGGATTCACATTATCAGGCAAAATAAGTATGCACGATGGCATAGCAGACCGGGTGTTTTGAACTAGCCTATTACAAGGCGCTTTAATGCCCAAAACAATAATTGTTTTCAGCAAGTGTGGCAGTACACAGAAGGCTAAGCCGGCCCCCAAATCATGACTCATCACCAGGCTGAGTTGAAGGCTGTGGATCGTCCTGCGCTGGTGCATTTTCCTCCTCTCTACCCAGTGGCTGGAAGTCAATGGTTGCCCAATCGATTCCAGTTAAGGCTTGGAACACAGCTTCATCACTTATAAGGTTTGAGGGGTCAACATCAGGGGCATAGGTGTGCTTATAGATTGGCGGAATAAGATCTTCTACATCATGTGTTGGCGCAGGATATCTTTTCTGATCACAATCATAAATCGGCTGATAGTGAGAGAGATTGGTTTCCTCAGCCAACTTGCTTGCTAAGGGGTGCATTTTCCTTGTCAACCAGCGAAGATCGTCATTGCTAAACACTGAGCCATCCTCCTTTACGCCAGGGTAGCCACGGCCTATATCCGACGATTCAAGATCTGGTATCCATGCCCTAGCCTGGATTAGGGCGGTTAGCGCACCTGACCTTGCAGCTGATCTTTTTAGCTCATCCAACCGGGCAGGCAACATTAACAGTTTCTCAAAGGTTTCCTTTATCAAGGTTGGAGGCGGTTCGTTATGAGCAGCAGTGGAGATGGCCCATTGAGCTTCGGAATATAACTGCTCTATCAGAGTATAGGCAGCCTTCAGCTTCATCCGCATGTCAGAGCCCAGATGGGTAATGTGAGTTCCAGTGTCATTGCGAGCATCAGTAAACCGGTAACTGATGAGATAATGTATGTTGGAAACTTCAGGTGAGGGTACTTACCAAAAACAGCAGAGGTCATGGCATTGATCTGCCACTTTAAACCAGCCAGCTCTTCGACCACCGGTTTAAGGGTTGCTTCTGCGTCTTCAGCTCTCTTTTGCAATGCAGTTTTCTCTATGCCCCAATCTGCCCGTTCCTTGTTAAAAGTTTCCTTCAGCTTCTCCATGGCTTCTAAGACACTGGTCAGTTCCTCTTTGGCTTTGGAGGTTTCTGCTTCTTAAGATTTGACATTTTCTTGAAGGTCAGCAGTTTGGGCTTCCCTTTTGCTCAGCTCTGCCTATAAGAGAAAGGCATATTATGAGGTGGCAGTAAATATTGGAAGTCCCAAGCGCATAACAAGTTATAGACTTGGCACTTGGGGGCTAATGTCTATTTGATTGATTATCAGAATTTTTTTACAAGTCCCAAGCACAATACAAGTATTATTCTTGACACTTGGGGGGCTAATGTACGTTTGCTCAAAGTAACATTGGTTAAAGTCCCGATTCAGCTTGAAAGGATAAACTGGCCCTTGGGGACTACACAGACGAAAGTTAAAAGATTACAATGCTAAAGTACCGGTTCATCTTAAAAAGATAAATCGGCCCTTGGGGGCTACTGGAGTTGGTACTTGAACTTGGACATAAGAGAGAAATAGTTATGAAGTTACCTCATATTGGTCCTTCATCAGATTCACTAAACCGGCTTCGTAGTCGCGGTTTGTGTACAGACGGTTTAAGAAACCAGAATGAAGTTCTTGGGCGTTGAGGTGGGCGTAGCTTGACAAGTCTGTGCTCCACTTGCCTTTGCCCATAGCAGAGAATTCCTCCTTGGCACTATGCTTTGATAATGCAACAGGAATGCCAGGGGTGGTGTGGCCAATGCCAGTAATTATAACATCATCTTACTTGTCACCGGCAGCCTTTACTGGAGTTGACGGTTTATCAGCAGCCTTAGCTAGACTAGACGGTTTATCATCAGTACGGACCGGGCTTGCCGGTTTATCATCAGTGGTTGTTGCATCAACTTGTTCAACAAAATCATGGTCTTGAGGGGGTGGATCATCAAACATGGCATCAACATTTGTTCCTTCTGGTTATGGAGTTCCCTCCGGTTCAACAACCACATGGTCATCAGACGGTTTAGTTACCCGAGCTTTCTTGCTGCGTCTGGCCTTGGCCCTGAAAGGAAAAGATATAAAGGTCAGTATAACACGCAAGTATAAAGTGTCAAAGATTAAGTTTAAAGTATTTACCCAGGAACGGTCTTAAGAGGAGGGAGTTGTGTGGCCATTGACTCGCCAGATGATGAATGAGGCGTTCCCTGATAATTGGAATCAGACGGATTAAGGGGTTGTCGGAAATAACCTACCTTGGGATAAGAAGGATCGGAAGTGGGTGAGACCTCAGATTGACGCTTCCGAACCGGAGTGTTTGGTAAACCGGCTGAAGTGACTACTTGGCCGTTGTGCCGGGTTGTGCGGCGAGCTTCATGTTGCTGCTTCTTCAAAAGAAAGTTTGGGTCCAAGTGAGCTAGGGGGTGAGAAAATCTTACTTTCTGGATTGCTTGACGGATTTTTTGTGTTGGCAGAGGGTCTGAACCGGAGGAAAGGATAATTACCTCTGCATCATCGGCTTGGCTGCCTTCAGCGTCATCCTGATAATAATCATTTCATTGAGGTGTATGAAAAATGAGCCAAGAGAGTCAAGTTCTACCTCTACGTCCGGATCATCAAGGTCGTCATCAAGGTTTAACCCGATGGGTTCAGTTGCCTTTTTCTTGGCATGTCTTTTAACAACCTTCATCTTTGGTCGAGGGGTCTTGGCCAGTTTATCCTGCGGTTTCTTCTTCCAGAATGGGTCGTCACCCTGTTAAAAGATTGACACAGGATATAAAAGATTGCACAGTTAAGAATATCAAGTACAAAGCAGGAGTGAGGCAATTCTTACTGTTGTCGGTTTATTCAATGTATAAAAGGGACTTAACCCAGTCCTACTGCAAACAGCTGGCGATTCATTCAGCATCTTCTTAATAGATTCAGTAACTTCAGCCTCTGTTAGCTGAATATCAATATGACGTTGAGGATCTTTTGAGTCCCCTGTGTACTCACACATTAAACCGGGGCGATGGCTTAACGGTAAAATACTCCAAGATATCGAAGAACGAACAAAGTCCACTCCTGTCAAACCGTTAGTCATGAAAGCTCTGAGCTTGGCGAGTTGTGGTGCGTATGTGGACCGTTCCTTGGCAGTTAGTCGTTGCGGAAATGGGTATGTGTTGGTAAGCCAGTGAGCACGATAACCCTGCAGAGGGGTCTCGTCTTCAGGGGAAGTATCCTTACAGTAGAACCAAGTCTAGTTCCAATCCCTAGGATGACTGTGAAGTTTGGCATGAGGGAAGCTGACATCCTTCCTTTTCTGAATGGAGACGCCGCCAAGTTCAGTGTTGGGTCCATCTACAAATTCAGTATGACGGTTCAAATAGAAAAAATCCCGGAACAATTCAACAGTTGGCTCTTCTTGCAGATAGGCTTCACAAAACACTTGAAAGTCGCAAATATTGGACACATAGTTGGGTCCAATATCTTGAGGATGGATCTGAGCGGTTTAAAACCACGATTCATGTGATCCACAAATACCACTACCTCGCCGTCTTTTGGGGTAGGAGGATTTTCTGGACCGGGAATACGCCAGTGGATTTCGCTTTGTTTTGGTAAAACGCCAGTTCTGACGCATCCATCTAGCTGCTCCTCAGTAACCCGGGAAGGGACCCAGTTACAAGCATAAAATTGTTTGGCCATTTCAAATGAAAAGCTGGAAAAAGATCAAATGCCGGTTTAAGGTTCATGACAGACAAGCGTAAAGCGTAGCAGGTTAAGGGAAAGGTATTCAAGCATGCAAGATTGTTAAACCGGAGGTTGATGCTATTATAAATGGTAAAGTGACTGGCGGTTTACGAGGGGACTAATGGCATATGGAAGATTATTTTCTAAAGGATAAACCGCCAACGCAGACAATGAAAGTACAGATCTGAAGCAAAAATGACTAAGTGAGGAAAAACAAGCTTCACAGTTTTACATTGGAATTTTGGATCTACCACATGTCAGGAAAAGGAAAATAAGTCTAGAACTAAAGACTAGTACAGAGGAGTTCATCAGTTCTAAGGAGGCCTTTGTACAAGAAAAGGGGATCTACTAGCATCTGAAATGGATACAAAACAGCTACTGCGTGAGTTTCATACTTCTTTTAGATCAAAAGATGATGCAGTGGAGAAACTATGAAGAATCCGTAAGGAACAACGAAGAACACAGCAGAACTCGCAAACCCTAGCAGATCTACAGAGGAAGGGAAGAGGAACTTACCGAAGCTGTTGAAGCAGCGGAGGCGCGCCGCATTTTTTCTGGAACGATTAGGTTGATGCAGCGGCCAGAGGTGAAGACGAGGGCAGAGCTTGACGACGGCGGCTACACGTACGGGTCAGGTCGGCACGAGGAAGAAGAAGCAAGGAGGCAAGAGGGAAAAAATTAAAAGGACCCCCAGTCTTATTTATAAGGTGAAAGGATAAGTGACATGTGCGAAAATCGAGGAGCCCAAAAGTTGGATATGTGACAGCACGGTCGCCTCGATTGTCGGAGGCTTATTAATGAAGGTGAGGTATATTCAATTTTTAATAACAGGTGATGTCATGGCGATTTTTTACGAACCTGGAAGATGACGTCATGGCAGTTTACAAGATTTATGTGAAGGTGCAGAAGAAGGAATTTTTCTAAGTGTTGAAGATTGACATGAACGAGTTCAAATCAATCTGGGGCTTAATGTTGGGGATATTACTATTAAGTATAAACCGGCCATGAGGGGCCGGATTATGTCCACAAGGAGTTAGTCATGTTTGAAGCCCATGAAGACAAGAGGTATGGCGCTTTACAGAAGAGATCTAACATGAAGGCCCAGGGCCCAAAGGCGGATTAGAACCCGTAGACATAAACCACCATATGATATGTAACTTATTCTGTAAGGCAAGGAAAGGTCGAAACCGAGCCGAGCATGTTTATGAGCCGGCCTCGGGGTTCTGTAAACCGCCGGGCGTCAACCTTTGTATATAAAGGGACGACCCGGTGGCGGTTTAGGGACAACAAACAATAAATCGAGAGTCAGGCAAAGCGGATTTGCTCCCTGGTCATCGAAACCCTAGCAATTCCATCATAACTGGACGTAGGCTTTTACCTTCATCGTAAGGGGCCGAACCAGTATAATTCCTCGCGTCCCTTGTCCACTTTAACCCCTTCAAGCTAACCCGTCGCGATGGCTCCACGACTAAGTCCTTTCACGAGGACATCTGCCATGACAAAACCACGGTAGATGGAGTACTAGTTACAGTGATGCATATAATTAAGCAAAGGGATCGCACATGTCTGTATTGACTGGAACGAGAATGCAATAACACAATAAGAATTAATGCCACGATGATTTGATCGCAGTGGTGGTTACAGGTGGCAAGAAGAAAGATGCATCCATCAACGTACGACCTCCACCTCCTCAACTCAGTGCGTCGGGCCACCAACCGGCGGCTAAGGAGCAGCGGCTTTTGTGGCGAGGTCAAGGTGCTTCTCAGCAAAGGCATCCAAGGCTTCCAGCCGGTTGAGGAAGGCCAACTCATAGCGTCCTCCACCACAAAAAAATACACTTCCGTGAGATACGTGTTCGTCACAATAGGTCACGTTTTCTGTCATGCATGTACATCCATGACAATTTTATGACAGAATCAAGATAGTCATACTTGTGCTGTCGTAGAAGTGTTCCATGACATTACCAAATTTATCATCACGGAAGTGTCCACTTCCATGACGATAAATCGCGCGTCACAGAAGTGCTTTCGTCAAGGGTGACCGACACGTGGCATCCATCGTAACGGAACGCCGTTAAGCTATCGGGTCTGGTTTTGGATCCCATAACCCGTCAACAGAATCGACCAATAGGGATTTTCCACATGTAAAATCATCATTGGCTAGAGGAAACACGTGTCGGCTCACCATTGGGACAGATGTCATCCACTCATTGGACCCAAAGCGCCTATGATATGTCGACACGTGGCACGGCCCAACAGAGACCCATTCCTGTGAAAAGGCCGGCCCGTTTGACTTGGTCAAAAGGTGGCGGGCTGGCCCACGGCAAGCCTATTAATGGCATGTTCGCATATAGCCCATTTACAGCCCACTAACCCAGGGCCCGATTATGGCCTATCCGAATTAGGCCTAGTAGCGTCATCTGGGCCGTCCAAATTAATTCCAGCCCGTTTTAACTTCTGGCCCATGTATGGCCCATGACATCTTTCGGCCCATATGAGGCCCTTAGTAACCCTCGGCCCATTAACGACCCATGGTAAAACTGGCCCGTAATGAACAGTGTATCACTTTATACCCATTAACAGCCCATTATTCCGTTGGGCCGTTTCCAACCCATGTTATCTCTCAGCCTTCTCAGGGCCCATTTATTCTTGGGCACATTTCCAGCATTCGTTTACTTTCGTCCCGTTATTGTCATTTTCTGCTTGTGGGCCAAATTCAGCCCATGGTTACAGTCGGCCCATTTGTGGCCCGTTAATACGTTGGGCCATTTTCATAGCGTCATCAAATACGGCCGATTAACGACAGCCCGTTATGGTCGGCCCATGAACGAAAGATTTCAACTCTTGCCCATTTACAGCCATAATGTGGTCTATTATTGGCCCATGTTTGGCCAACCAATCATACGACCCGTAGAAGGCCCATTGATGATACGGCCCGTAGAAGGCCCATTGTGTCTACGGCCCGTATAAGGCCCATTGTTTCTATGGCCCTAGCAAGGCCCATTGTTTCTACGGCCCGTAGGAGGCCCATGTTAACTACAATAAATATGTAGCCCATGGTTAATGTGGCCTAGTTTTAAAAAAATAGGTTATTGAGGCCACTAGCAAACCACAGAAAAAGAACTGCACTGACTACAAGAAAACAAATAAACAAGACAATAAGGAAATAAATAAGCAAGCAATCTTACGCTAGGCTATCACGGCTATTACACATATTACATCCACTAGCCATCAAAGTTCGCCACCAGTGAAAATATAGGGAACAAAGCAGCATATAAACGCCGTAGCAAAACAAGTCCAAAACTGAAACCACTTTAGAAGAGCTCAAGAAACAATATCCTGGGTACCCATAATGCTGGCAAGATGCTTAGCAAGCTTATTAACTTTCTCTTGTTTGGCGCTTAAATCCTCAGCACTTGTTGTTTGCACCAGAAAGTATGCATCCGAATTCTGCAGGGACTTCCTCAGTCCTTCGGCTTCCTATCGCATAACATCTGATCGATGTATTTCAACTTGAAGTTGAGACTCAAGAAGCGGAACTGATTCAGGTAGCGAGTTCAAAGAGCTGGTGCCAGCAGTAGTAGCCAGTAACTCGAACACTACATCAAGATAGGACTTTGGGGTTGTCTCAGTGTCTTCAATATAGTTTTTATCAGCTTTCTTGGAGACCAACAGGGATGTCTCACTATCTTGAACCGTATCTGCATTACTCCCCGTTACCATTGCATAACGGGGTACTCTTCTCCAATATTTTATCTGCGTTCTAAACGAGAAACAAACAAACACATCATAGGTTTACAATGGAGTATATAAAACTCATTTTGGTAAACCAGTTCAGTAGTAAGGTGGACAGGATAACAACATGAAACAAACATATATCTATGTAGTATGGTCACTGTATGGTCTATATCAAGAAAAGTAACTGAATGTACAGACATTGTAAGATAGACAGGTGCAATGGATAGTAGGGAAGAAAACAGGGCATGAACTAATTCACATTTATGTTGTCTAACCAAACAGAATAGCAGGACATAATTTCACATATATGATGGCTAATTAAACAGGATAGCATGACACAATTTCACATGTATGATGGCTAACTAAACAGGATAGAATGACATACTTCAAAATATGATGACTATGTAAACAGGATGACATGATATAACTGTACAATGTGTCTATTAAAGTGGTTGGCATGCCATAAATCACAAACATGCCGTCGATGGAAACATGATGGCATGATATAATTCACGGATAGAATGACATAATTCAAAATATGACGACTATGTGAACATGATGAGATGATATAACTATATTATGTCTTTAGAAAATGGGTTGGCATGCCATAATTCAGATACATGTTGTCTATTTAAACATCATGGCATGATATAATTCAAATATATGATTTGTATACTAAGGAAGTGAGCAGAGGGCAATCGCATATATGATGTGTCAACTAAGGAGGTGGCATTCAATATCGTGTATATGATGTAAAAACTAAGCATTGCAATACAACATATGCATGATATGAGTAATATAACCCTGCCAAGTTTGAGCATACACCTCAGGGGGATAATAGGGCTGGTCATCTGCCTCTGAATCCTTCTCTGAAGAGCTATCTGTAACCAGCAAGATGTCTACTTCAACAGGTAGCATTGTCTGCTCTGAAGACCTTGTTTTCACTCCAGATTTCTCCATCGCCAATTCAAATGGCTGATGCACAAGAAGAGCAGTTGAATATACAAACATTGTCGACAAAAGCAATGAGAAATACAAAAAAATGATGACATGATATAATTCACATATATGATGCTTGGCTAAATAGCATGGCATTGCATAATTCACATATATAATGCCTTGCAACAAGATAGCATTGCATAATTTACATATATAATGTCTTGCAACAAGATGGCATTGCATAATTCACATATATGGCAATTAGACACTAAACAGGTGGCATTCACACAAAGCATGTGTAAACTAAGCAAATGACATAGCAATGCAAGATACCATACGCACGATATGAGAAACATAACCCTGCCAAGTTAGAGCATGCACCTCGGGGGGGGGGGAATAGGACTGGTCATTTGTCTTGGAATCCTCCTCTGAGGAACTATCTGTAACCAGCAAGACATGCGCTTCGTCAGATAGCATTGTCTGCTCTGAATACCTTGTTTCCACTCCAGATTTTTCCATGAATGTGCCGAATGGCTGATGCACAGGAAGAGGAATTGAATGTACTAAAATTGTTGACAAATTTAACACGTAATAAAAAAATGATGTCATGATATAATTCACATATAAGATGACTGGCTAACCAAGGTGGCATTGCAAAATTCACATATATAATGCTTGGCTAAACAAGATGGCATTGCATGATTCACATATACGATAAAGAAACTAAATAGATGGCATTGACACAAAGCATGTCTAAACTAAGCAGATGACATCTTTGATGTATATAGTAAGCAATGCAAGGCACCATATGCATGATATTACCAACATCAGCATGCCAAGTTAGAGCGAAGACCTCATGGGGTAAATAGGAGTGGTCTTCTGCTTTTGAATCCCCCTCAGAATAGTTATCTTCCTCTTGATTACGATCCGAAATGGGGGAGGGGGCTGCCTTTGCGCCCACCATGGAGCGACGTCTGCATGAAATTTTATTGCCACGCAAGGCTCGTCTCTTTTGCTCTACATGTTCAGTTCCATTGTGTACAATAACTGACATGCATAGGAATAAAACATAGTGAGATTATGTAAGGAGTGCATGCAGAAATCCGGAGTAATGGTAGCAAACTGTGGATAGACCCAAAACCAATGATAGCAGGCAGATAATAGCTTTAGTTAAAAAATAGAGATAATGGTTCTTTTAATGTTTGTTTGCACCCAACGTGAAACTCATAGTAGACACCCAAGATTAACCAGATAGTAGACAGATACTACTGATTGCTGCCCAATATGTACCCCACAACCATTTAAAAACTCAAGTTTCGGCATAAGTTTGGACCTGAATCGGAGTCTAATAGGTGAACACGACGATAAAGTAGCATGTCATCATATTAAACAATGCATAACGTAAGCACACACGGAAGAGTGCGACCTCTCTTGTGGACCCGTGTAGTCCTCAAGGTCATCTGCTCAGTTGATGATGGTAATGCAGTTGTCGTGGCTGCCGGCAGCGGGGAAGAAGATCTGAGGCGGCGAAAGACAGTTTGAAGAGTGGATCCCTACTGTGGTGAACCCTTTCATTGTTGGAGCAGCTGAGTTGGGGTGGAACACAGCACCGCAGGAGCAGGACAAACCACACAAGGTTTCCTTTGACACATATCTGTAACAGAAGTAATTGTGTAAGGGCTTGTTTGAATTTGAGGATTCTAACAATGCAGGAATAGGAAATAGAAAGGAATAGGATAGGAATGCACGTGCAAAATAGAGAATTTAAAAACACAGGATTTCTGCCAATCTGGGTGTTTGGTTCACAAGAATTGGAAGATTAGAGGATGCAAAGAAGCATGGTGAGATTCAGGCAAACCACAAGAAAATGTACGATTATAATGCTATTATGCTACTATCTCTTAGTCTTGTGCTTCATGAATAGGAATTAGAAAAGGAGGACAAGTGGAAATTAAAATTCCTACGGTTTATCTTTCAAGGAGACACTAAAGGAACAAATCCTACATTTTTCCTTTGCTCCATTCCTTTGCACCAAATTCATGAAAAGTAGTACCATAGGAAACTTTCCAATTCCTATGTTTTGCATTCACTTTTCCTTTCAAGCACTAGCGATTCTAGTAGGCAGGCTTGAGCAAGGAAAAGCCTACACTAAAAATGTTTTTGTGCTACTTCTATTACTTTGGACCCAGGCCACTACCCTACTAGCTCAACTCCCAGGGCCATCGACAAATGCACAGCTCAAACGCACAGAGATAAATAATGATGGCGTTCAAGAGAGTCCATCATGGATAGCTAAGTTCCCTAGTACCTCACTGCTTGTCATATAGTAGGATAAAATAATCGTACTTCCCGTTACTCTGTGTGCTTAGTGGACAATATATATAACATGTAGAGTAAAAAAGATATGCAACAAGTGTACAACCTCTTTGGCGAAGCCATGTCGATCTCAGCGTGATTGGGTTGGCCGATGAGGATGCTCCGGCTTACTTGGCTGTCGGAGGAGGGGAAGAATATCTTAGGTGTTTGCAGATGGAGCCCGAGGTACTGCTCCGCTGCGATGGAGGGTTTCATCGTTGGAGCAGCTCCGGTGAGTTGTACGACGCCGGCTGAAGCAGGACAAGAGAGACAATGTTAACCTGAGTGGAATTCTAATAGCATATCCAATAGATGACGTAAAATACATAACCACAAAGTGATAGATGTAAAATACATCAGCCGCTCATCTCTGAACTTAACTATCGAAACTGAATATAACTGTCGAAACTAAACTTGACTGTTGAAACTGAATTTTGCTGTCGAAACTGAATTTTAATGTCGAAACTGAACGCACTAGAGGTAAGGCTACACATCAGTCGACTGACTTTTTCATCTCTGGTCAGTCGATTTTGCACCGTTGGATACAAAATCAAGGGCCTGCAGTTCATCTTCAACCTCCACCCCCCACCCCGAGCCGCCATCCACCACCGGCCAAACAGCCGCCTGCGGCCAGTGGTGCGTCGCCCCGCCCGCCCCGAAAACACTCCCCACCTCTGGTCCGCCACCGCCCTGGCCATCCCTCTAGGCCCCCCCATTCCGAGCTTTTTCTCCGGCGATCCCCACACCACCGCCCCACCACCGCCGGCGACCACCGCCCCCACCCTGAACCCTAATATAGATAGTGGGGTACCTCTCCGGCGAGCCCCTCTCCCCGCTGCGGCTGGTTCTTCCTTAACTCCGGCGAGCCCCCCCCCCCTAAAAATTGACTGACCCAAAAGTCGATTCAGTCGACTGAAGTGTAGCTAAATCGGAGCAGCATCGCAAGCAAGAGCAAGAGCGAGAGCAGCAGCGCGAGCAAGAGGAAGAGCAAGAGTAGACAAGGCAGGGGACAGAGAGCAAGAGCAGAGTAGCAGTGTGAGCGAGAGCTAAAGCAGCAGCAGCTCCTACTGATGTGGACGTCGCCGCCGAGGGAGTGACGCCATGGAGGAAGTGGCCGGCGATGCCGCCATGGATGGAGTCGCGCCGTGTCGGCTTAGGACCGAGCGCCGACAGCACCGTGAGATCGAATCAAGAAGAAAATGCGGCAATTAGTGTACAACCTCTTTGGTGGCGCCGATTAGGCCACAACTTTATCCGAGGAAATGGTGATGATGATGCTCTTCTGGTGGTCCAGGTGAAGACGGCGATGTGGGAATGGAGGTGGCGCAAAAAACGAGGGGAACGTCAGGGTAGCTCCTTGGAGGTGGAGGACGGGGTGGCTGAACCGGTGGGACGACCAGATCGACGACGGATCCTCATCCGCTATGGTGGATGAGGGACGTCGAGGTGTTGTTGTGGACGACGTCACCGGGGAAGAGGCTCTGGCTGGGTGGTGGGCGGAGGAGGGTGTGGGGCTTCGCGGGTTTTCCCGGCCTCGGTGTACGAATGGGTGGGCGGATGGGATGGGAGTGGGGAACCATGGCTTAGCGATGCGCTTGTCCAAAATGTGGGGTAAGTTACGAAAGTACCCCCACCGATTTGAGGCGGTTCTTTCGGTTTAGGGGTATCACGGCCATTTCACGTGTCGGGATTTCACAGGAGGTGGGAGTTTTCGCGCGTGTTGTAATTTTGGAATAGCAAGGCGCGGGTTGAGATGGAGGGAGTTGTCGGAGCACAACGAGACAAAGATTTATCTTAAATATTCCAGGGTAACAAGGCACGTGTTGAAGAGGTGGGAGTTTTGCAGCACGATAGATAGAGACGCTAGCTTGAAATTTCGGCATAACAAGGCGCGGCTTGAAATTTTGGGAGAACAAGCTTAACGTATACCAAAAAAAGACAATTTATACTAGTATGATATACTACGTACAATGTGTTTAACACGCACAACACACACACACATATACACCATTTAGACTAGTAAGGTACACGTGCATTGCATGCATGAGATTTGGCAACCAAATTATGAATAAATACCACATTATAGCATGTAAGCTTTTAGTCATATATGCATGATATAGATGTTCGTTTAATTCTTATAGTTCATTTCATTAAAAATCATATAGTTTTTATAAGAAAGCTAATCTATTTTAAGATTCATGGAATTGTGCGTCGTAAGTCATAAAGTAAAAACAAATCATGTAGAAAAACATTTGGGCAATTCTGATACGGAAGATTCTAGAACAAAGAAGAAGTGCTTGTGTTTTGAGGTTTGTGCATTATGCTTAAGTTCAACCATAGAGTCTTCTAGATTGTACATGTGGCAAAATCTGGTGGAATCTAAATGATATCCAACGGCCAGTAGTGCTCAAATTTGCCAGCTCTGCACCATCGGATTGGCCTCATCCAACGACCATCTTTCAAAGTTAAAGTTATCCACACACTATATAAAAAATATAATATATAATATATATAGGGGTATAGATATAGATATGTGATGCGAAAGCCACCCATCATCTCCAATTAGAATAGTGTGTCCATGCACGGATGCAATGTGGCCAAACGATGTCTGCCATCGGTATCTCAAATTCAAAACAGTCTGACCTTGTTCAATGTGTATACATTACAACATGCTCGTTTCCAAACCACACCGCGCAGATCTCCGTTATATTCATGCATGCATGGGTTTCAAACATCATGATCTCTTATTCAAATATTTGAATTCAACTTTACATTGATTATGACCTCACCTAGTCTTTTACACCCACACATTGGTCTTCTCTTTATAATTGTACCACTAACTTTCTCTCATGCATGCATGCACACACACTACCAGTCGGCATTATCCATCGCACACATGCAATCTTTTTCTTCACGTTGGTCTCCCATGAAGGCACACACACACACACACACATCCCCCTCTCCATCGTATCGGGCATTCTTTATCTGTCACGTGCATGCACAACGATCGATGTTCCTCTATGTGTGTGTGTGTATATAGCTAGGTATTTCATAGTTTTCCACATAAACCGATCAATCAATATATCTAGTGAGGTCTCACCCTCTTTCCCACGTCCACATCGATCAATCTATACCTCTCTATATAGGATTACATATATAGCTAATACACCCACATTAATTATATATCCAACGCCCCCTCTCATCATCCATGCCTTCCACTTTATCTCTCAGACGCGCGCACAATGGCGAAGACAGCAAGGGCCCTGCCCCCCCTAACATCACTATATATAGAGGCTAATATGAATGTGATCATTAGACAATTGCTGGTAAAAATGGTTTAAGTTGATGAATTGGCCCTCCTCGTAAAGGATTAGCAATGCTTGGCCCCCTAGCTCATGGGACATTTTGCATGGCTCCGCCACTGCACGACAGCGCACGTTCTCGCCCCCTCTCTCTAACTATCGATCTCGCAGTTGTGCACTCCTTCATAGTCTCCCTCCACTCTGCCCCTCACACCATCGTCTAGCCCCCCACTGGATTTTGCCACATGTACAATCTAGCAGACTCCATGGTTGAACTTAAGCATAATGCACAAATCTCAAAACAACAGTGGTTCTCCTTTGTTCTAGAATCTTCCGTATCATAACTGCCCAAACTTTTTTCTAGTTGAATTGCCATTATTTGTTTTTACTTTATGCTTTACAACGCATAATTCCATGAATCATAAAATATATTAAGGGCTTCTTTGATTCAAAGGATTCTCAAAGGAATTTTGGAGGATTCTAATCCTTAGGAATTTTTTCTATCTTGGTTGTTTGATTCGTAGGATTGTAAACCATAGGAATTTTTCCATATGATTCATTTGCACTAGATTTCATAGGAAACATCCCATCCACTCAAACATCTTTGAAAGAATTCTGCGTTTTCTCTATGCACAATCAAACACTCGTACAATCCTGTAGGATTCAAGACGACATTCCACTCTAATCCCATGTTCTTCCTATTCCCGCATTTTGGAAATCCTATGAATCAAAGAGGCCCTAGGTTTTTTATGAAAACTAATTGATTTTGAATGAGATGAACTATAAGAACTAAACGAAGGTCTACATCAGGCATACATGACTCAGAGCTTACATGCTATACTGTGGTATTTATTCATAATTTGGTTGCAAAAGCTGACGCGCGCAATGCACGTGTACCTTACTAGCACTTCGAGTATGTGCAAAACACAATGGCACGCTACACAGTGTCTCTCTTACAGTTCATGAAGCCACCTGGCACATGTGGAGGCGTTGTCGTGACATCCTTGTGTGGATTGATCACAGTGACGTGCTGCTGGTTCCAGAAGAATGTACTCGTCCTCCCTGAGCCACACTGGTGGTACATGCACGAAGCGAAGATGTGCACGCATGCCACACACGCACTCATTCCCTCGCACGCACACGCGGGTACATGCTTGGGTTCTCCATTCATCTAGAGAGCTAATATCAAATAACCTCTTTTCACCAGCAAGTTTTAAGCCATAATTGAGTTCTTTGATTGCCCAAAATGCTTTATGTTCTAAATCAAGAGGCAAATGACAAGCTTTTCCATAAACATTTTATAAGGAGACATACCCATAGGATTTTTATATGTTGTTCTATAAGCCCAAAGTGCATCATATAATTTCTTAGACCAATTCTTCCTGGATCTATTAATAGTATTTTGCAAAATTAATTTTATTTCTCTATTGCTAAGTTCAACTTGACCACTAGACCGAGGATGATAGGGTGATGCAATTCTATGGTTAAGATCATACTTGGCAAGCATTTTACCGAAAGCACCATGAATAAAGTGTGAACCACCATCAGTCATTAAATATCTAGGGACTCCAAACCTTGGGAAAAAACTTCCTTCAAAATTTTAATAGAGGTGTTGTGATCAACACTACTGGTTGGAATAGCTTCTACCCATTTAGTAACATAATCAACAGCAACCAAAATATGTGTATACCTATTAGAGGAAGGAAATGGTCACATATAATCAAATCCCCAAACATCAAATGGTTCAACAACAAGTGAATAATTCATAGGCATTTCTTGACGCTTACTGATATTACATATTCTTTGACATTCATCACAAGATAAGACGAACTTACGAGCATCCTTGAAGAGAGTAGGCCAATAAAATCCAGAGTGCAATACCTTATGAGTAGTTCTATCTCCAGCATGATGCCCTCCATAAGCTCAGGAGTGACATTTCCATAGGATTTGTCCCTGTTCATGCTCAGGTACACAATGTCTAATAATACCGTCTACTCCTTCTTTATAAAGATGTGGGTCATCCCAAAAGTAATGTCTTAAATCATAGAAGAATTTTTTTGTTGGTATGTAAAGCTAGGAGGTAAATATTTAGCAAAAATGTAATTAGCATAGTCAGCATACCAAGGAGTACTATGATAAACATTTATTGCAGCTAACTGCTCATCAGGAAAACTATCATCAATAGGTAGTGGGTCATCAAGCACATTTTCAAGCCTAGACAAATTATCAGCTACTGGGTTCTCAGCTCCTTTTCTATCAATGATATGTAAATCAAATTCTTGTAACAAGAGAACCCATCGAATAAGTCTAGGTTTAGCATCTTTCCTTTCCATAAGATATTTAATAGCAGCATGGTCTGTGTGAATAGTTACTTTGGAATCAACAATATAAGGTCTAAAGTTATCACAAGCAAACACCACTGCTAAGAATTCTTTTTCAGTAGTAGCATAATTTCTTTGAGGACTGTCTGGAGTTTTACTAGCATAATGAATAACATTCAGTTTCTTATCAACTCTTTGTCCTAGAACAACACCAACAACATAATCACTAGCATCATGCATAATTTCAAAAGGCAAGTTCCAATTAGGTGGTTGACAATAGGTGTAGATATTAAGGCTTTCTTGAGTGTTTCAAAGGCTTCTAAACAATCATCATCAAAAACAAAGGGAATATCCTTTTGCAAGAGACTAGTGAGAGGCCTAGAAATTTTAGAGAAGGCTTTGATAAATCTCCTATAGAAACCAGCATGACCTAGGAAACTATGAATACCTTTTATATCTTTAGGACACGGGATTTTCTCAATTGCATCAACCTTAGCTTGGTCCACTTCAATACCCCTTTCAGAAATTTTATGACCCAAGACAATGCCTTCATTAACCATAAAGTGGCACTTCTCCCAATTCAAGACAAGATTTGTTTGTTCACATCTCTGCAAAACTTGATCAAGATTTCTTAAACAATCATCAAAAGACTTCCCATAAACAGAAAATTCATCCATGAAAACCTCAACAATCTTTTCACAAAAGTCAGAGAATATAGCAGTCATACATCTATGAAAGATAGCAGGTGCATTACATAAACCAAAAGGCATACGTCTATAAGCATAGGTTCCAAAATTACAAGTAAAAGTGGTCTTTTCTTGATCAGGTTGAGAAACAGGTATTTGTGAAAAACCAGAATATCCATCAAGGAAGCAAAAGTGTGTGTGCTTAGATAATCTTTCAAGCATTTGATCAATAAAAGGCAAAGGGTAATGATCTTTTCTAGTTGCTTTGCTTAATTTTCTAAAATATATTACCATTCTATAGCCTGTAACAATTCTTTGTGGAATAAGTTCATTCTTATCATTAGGAACAAAAGTTATACCTCCTTTCTTAGGAATACAATGAACATGACTTACCCATCTACTATCAGCTATATGATAGATTATACCTGCTTCCAGAAGTTTTAATATTTCCGTTCTTACCACTTTTTTTATCTTCGGATTTAACCGGCGTTGGTGATCAACATCAGGTTTAGCACTAGGTTCCATATTAATTTTGTGCTGATATAGAGTGGGACTAATGCCCTTTAAATCATGAAGAGTATATCTAATAGCAGCTCGGTGCTTCCTTAGAACTTTCAATAATCTTTCTTCTTCATGTTCTGAAAGGTTAGCACTAATAATAACAGGATATATCTTCTTTTCATCAAGATAAGCATATTTCAAAGTGTCTAGCAATTGTTTTAATTCAAGCATAGGATCACCTTTAGGTGGAGGAGGACCTCCTAGAGTTTCAATAGGCAAATTGTGTTTAAGTAGAGGACGTTGTTCAAAGAAAATTTTATCTATTTCATTTCTTTCATGGATATATAAATCATTTTCATGGTCTAGAAAATATTGTTCTAAAGGATCAGTAGGTAGAACAACAATAGAAGCAAGACCAGTTAATTCATCCTTACTAGGAAATTCGTTTTCATGAAGATTTCTACTAAACTTGAAAAAATTACTCATGGGACTCATTACCAAAACTAACACCGATAGTTTGTTTCTCACAATCTATCTTAGCATTAACAGTGTTCAGAAAGGTCTACCAAACATAATGGGACAAATATCATCTTGTGGGGAACCAAGAACAAGAAAATCAGTAGGGTATTTTACTTTCCCACACAAGACTTCAACATCTCTAACAATCCCAATTGGTGATATGGTGTCTCTATTAGCAAGTTTAATAGTAACATCTATGTCTTCTATTTTTGTGGGTGCTATGTCATTCATAATTTCTTGATATAATGTGTAAGGAATAGCACTCACACTAGCACCTATGTCAGATAAACCATGATAACAGTGATCTCCTATTTCAACTGAGATGACGGGCATGCCAACAATAGGTCCATGTTTATACTTTTTATCAGGTTTGGCAATTCTGGTAGCTTCTTCACAGAAGTAAATAACATGCCCATCTATATCTTCTTCTAAGAGATCTTTAACTATAGCAATGCTAGGTTCTACTTTGATTTGTTCATCAGATTTAGTTGTAACTTTAGCATGTTCCTTTATCCTAGCAGGGAAAGGTGGTTTCTCAATATAAGCAGAAGGAACAACTGGATCAACATTATAAAGTATAGTTTCTTCTTTAACTGGTACCGGTTCTTTAATTTCTTCTTTAATAGGTGGATGATATTTAATCCACTTCTCTTTAGGGAGTTCAACATGAGTAACAAATGATTCACAAAAGGTGGCTACTATCTCTGAGTCAAGTCCATATTTAGTGCTAAACTTTTGAAAAGCATCGGTATCCATAAAAGATTTAACACAATCATACTTAAGTTTAATGCCTGACTCTTTACCTTCGTCGAGTTCCCAATCTTCAGAGTTGTGTTTAATTCTTTCCAAAAGATCCCACTGGAATTCAATAGTCTTCTTCATAAAATAACCAGCACAAGAAGTATCAAGCATGGTTTGATCATTATGATAAAGTCGAGCATAAAAGTTCTGGATAATAATTTCTCTTGAGAGCTCATGATTGGGGCATGAATATAACATTGACTTAAGACTCCCCCAAGCTAGAGCGATACTTTCTCCTTCACGAGGCCAAAAATTATATATATAATTCTGATCACGATGGACTAGATGCATAGGATAAATTTTTTGGTGGAACTCCAATTTCAAATGATTCCAATTCCAAGATCCAATATCATCGCATAGCCTATACCATGCCAATGCTTTTCCATTCAAAGATAAAGGGAAAAACTTCTTCATAACTTCATCCCTGGGTAAACCTGCAAGCTTAAACAATCCACAAATTTGTTCTACATATATCAAGTGCATATCAAGATGTTCGGTTCCATCTCCTGCATAAGGATTAGCTAGCGGTTGTTCTATCATACCTGAAGGAATTTCATATTCAATATTTTCAGTAGGTGCAGTAGGTTGAGGGGTAGCTAATTGTGGTTCCAGACGAGGTGAAGATACCCCGAACAAACCCCTCAAAGGATATTTTTACATAGTAACAAGTGACAATAAATTTCAACACACTATATAAATGCTTCCTTACCAAATTCCACTTACCAAAGGCACTTTACTCCCCGGCAACAGTGCCAGAAGATAGCCTTGATGACCCATAAGTATAGGATATCAATTGTAGCTCTTTTTGATAAGTAAGAGTGTCAAACCCAACGAGGAGTAGAAGGAAATGACAAGTAGTTTTCAGTAGGGTAATGTCTGCAAGTGCTGAAATTGTAAGTAGTGGAATAGTTTGATAGCAAGATAATTTGTAACGAGCAAGTAACAATAGTAGTAAAAAAATTGCAGCAAGATAGCCCAATCCTTTTGAGGCAAAGGACAGGCCAAAACGGTCTCTTATGATAAGCAAAGCGTTCTTGAGGGTACACGGGGATTTCATCTAGTCACTTTCATCATGTTGGTTTAATTCGTGTTTGGTACTTTGATAATTTGATATGTGGGTGGACCGGTGCTTAGGTGATGTTCTTAATTGAACAAACCTCCTACTTATGATTAACCCTCCTGCAAGCATCCGCAACTACAAGAAAAGTATTAAGAATAAATTCTGAGCATAGCATTAAACTTTTGGATCCAATCGGTCCCTTACGGAATATCGCATAAACTGGGGTTTAAGCTACTGTCACTCTCGCAACCCATCATCTAATTGCTACTCCACAATGCATTCCCTTATGCCAAAATATGGTGAAGTGTCATGTAGTCAACATTCACATGACACCACTAAGGGAATCACAACATACATACTATCAAAATATCAAACACATATCAAGTTCACATGATTACTTGCAACATGATTTCTTTCGTGACCTCAAGAACAAAAGTAACTAATCACAAATAATAAACATGCTCATGATTAGAGGAGTATTAAATAGCATATTGGATCCAAACATATAATCTTCCACCAAATAAACCATATAGTAACCAACTACAAGATGTAATCAACACTACTACTCACCCACAAGCACCAATCTGTAGTTCCGGTAACAAGATTGAACACAAGAGATGAACTAGGGTTTGAGAGAAGATGCTGCTGTTGAAGATGTTGATGGAGATTGACGATGACATGTACCTAGGGTAGGGTCATAGGCCCGACCTAGACACCCTCCCCAAGGACATTGGCCTAAAGTCACAAGCATTCGAGGGATACCATCATTCATTCGACCATAAACACTCCACTCGGAAAATTCAAGTTCACTCGACCAAGGAGTACTCACTCGACCGCGACAAGAATCACTCGACAGCTAGAAGATCTAAGGTCGCTTTGTATGGCAACGATCTGGCGTTACCTCATAGACTTAATAGTCATTCATGTATCTTTATTATTGGCGTTATCAGTAACGCCCATTTTTATGTACCTTAAACCATGTGTAATAGAGGACGGGAGGGGTCCGGCGCAATCTATATAAGCTACCCCCTCTGGCACAAGGGTTCGCACCCCTCGTAACTTCACGCATATTCCAATCGACCAAGCCTCTGGGCACCGAGACGTAGGGCTGTTACTTCCTCCGCAAAGGGCCTGAACTCGTACATCTTGCGTGCACAGTCTCACTGTAGCTAGGATCTTGCATCTACATTCTTAGCCCCCTACTTTACTGTCAGACTTAGAACCACGATAGTTGGCGCCCACCGTGTGGCAGGTGTCTTAACGACTTTCTAGTGAGGTTGCAATTTTCTCCGACTCTTTTCATCATGGTTTCCGGCGGAGGTCTGGCTGAGGGCCGCAAGATCCGTCTCGGCACGCTCGTATTCATCGTCGACGACTCCGCCTGGCTTCAGGAAGCTCCTCTCGACATCGAGGCGCTCCCTGTCCGTGGAGCGATGCACTTTCGTGCGTGCGTTCGCGGCGTCCTGCTGCGGCAGCCGTCGACCCAGTATCGGTTGGCTCTCGCGGTACCTTTGCTCCTAGTTGTACGCCGTTGCAAGCGATCCAGCCGGTCACGGATTCAGCGGTGGGTGAACCACGCGGTGGCACGTCAGTCGGCCACCCCTCAAGTCGCGGCAATTGAGCCCGACGAATCTCTCTACGGCCTGTTTGACTGGCTCCGTCGAGACCTCATCTGAGTAGTCCTGATGGTCGACACGCCCCGCAGCCCGCCTAGCATGCGTCGCAACGGCGGCAATGAGGGCGGCGGCGAGCCGTCGCGTATTCATGAAGAGTATCATCCTGAAACTCTCTCTTCTCAGCAGAGGGAGGAACTTCACCACCGCAATATGGAGGCCCTGCACACGCCTGTTGTTGGAGAGACCTCTGAGGCTCGGGCCTTGGAGGCAGTGCGTTTAGCCACTTTGGCTGAGCGCACTCGACTAGAGAATCTTCAGCGTTCACTCGATGAGTGCGCTCAGCGGAAAATCCCCGAGTCCAGTCGACGATAGTGGCAATTATTTCCACCAGAACCGCAGGTATACCGCACTCCGATTCAGAATCTTACTGTTGCGGCTCGTATAGCAGAATCCATTCAGCCGCCCTAGTCGGAAGCTGGAAGAGGTTTAATGCAGATCAGAGCGTTGCTCCTAGCAATAGGAGAGCAGAACACATCAGTTTCCCAGTCGCGCAACAGGATCCATAGCAGATCTGTGGTGGTTGATACCGTCCAGTCGGCCCATAGCCCAAGATCGCCTCCGTGGCGTGAGGGACGCGGGCATCGTCAAGGGCAGTTTTGGGTCGGAATCGAGCAACAAGATCGCTGTCTCGACCGCGATGGCCGCCGTCGAGTGCGTACACCCCCTCCGAGGGGCGAATCATACGTGCCCCAGCATTATGATGATAGACGCCCGTACAGTGAAGAGCAGAGAAGTCCGATCGACCCAAGGGAGTCAGGGTTTGATGCAAGGTCAATTTTGGTGCAAGGTCTAGTCGATAGGAACCGAGCACAGAGAGAAGGGCAGGACAGAGATCGCCCTACTGTAAACAAGGTCCACGTTTCCGGTCCCGAGTGTTTTAGCAGAGCCATCAGAGCTGCAGAGATCCCTCCCAACTTCAGGTTGGCGACTGGGGTCAGTAAGTTCACTGGGGAATCAAAGCCTGACACTTGGCTTGAAGATTACCGAGTGGCTGTGCAGATCGGTGGAGGAAATGATGAAGTTGACATGAAGCATCTTCCCCTGATGCTTGAAGGGTCAGCCAGAGCTTGGTTGAATCAGTTGGCTCCAGGCAGTATTTTCAGCTGGGAAGAGTTGGCCCGAGTGTTTGTTAGAACTTTTGAGGCTACGTGCAAACGGCCCGCAGGATTGACTGAATTGCAGCACTGCGTGCAGAAGCCAAATGAAACTTTGAGAGATTACATCCAGAGATGGATCACTTTACACCACACTATAGAGAATGTGTCTCATCATCAAGCAGTGTGCGCTTTCAAGGAGGGCGTTCGGTACCGGGAGCTCGACCTGAAATTTGGTCGGACAGGAGACATGTCTCTGACTCGAATGATGGAGATAGCCACTCAATACGCCAACGGCGAAGAAGAAGACCGACTCCGCAGTGGCAAGAGTAAACCGGTCGGCTAGGACACCAGAGGAGGAAATTCCAATCGGAATTAGAAGCGCAAGGCAGAGCCTGCAGCACCTGGATAAGTTGCAGTGGCAACCCAAGGAAAGGCTAAAGGAAAGCCTAAATGGTCCTGGACTCCTAAGATGGTGAAATATGCGGCCAGTAACGATGTGTTGGATTTACCATGTCACATTCACATCAAGAAGGATGAAGAGGGAAATATCATCTATCCTAAGCATACCACTCGATAGTGCCGAGTCCTTATACAGCAGTTTAGGGAAAAGCAACCCAATGAGAAGGGAAAAGAGTCTGATAATGATGAGGAAAAAGAAGAGGATGATGATGGTTTTCCCAATATTAACTCCACTTTGGTAATTTTTGCTGATGTTGAAAGCAAAAGTCGACTGAAAGTCGTCAACAGAGAAGTGGACATGGTTGCTCCAGCAACACCGACATATCTGAAGTGGTCAAAGACCCCCATTACATTCGACCAGTCAGATCACCCGCCGCACATTGCCACCCCTAGGAGGCAAGTGTTGGTGGTCGACCTGGTCGTTGGAGGCTCCCGATTGACCAAAGTTTTGATGGATGGGGGCAGCGGATTGAACATCTTGTATGCTGAGACCCTCCGTGGGATGGGCATTCCGATGTCCAAGCTCAGTTAGAGTAACATGCGGTTTCACGGAGTTATACTAGGGAAGAAGGCAGATTCACTCGGCCAGATCACCCTTGACGTGGCTTTCGGCGATTCAAAGAATTACCGGAAGGAAAAGTTGACGTTTGAAGTCGTGGAATTCCACAGTGCCTATCATGCTATCTTGGGCAGGACTGCGTATGCCTGTTTCATGGCTCGACCATGTTATGTGTATCTCAAGCTCATGATGCCTGGCCCTAGAGGCGTGATTACAGTCACTGCTAATCAGTAGCGAGCAGAAGAGTGCTTCCAGAAGGGCTCAAAAATCGCCGATGAACAGATGGCAGCAATTGAAATGGAGGAATACAAGAAGACAACAGATTCGAGTGGTTTGTTGAGAGCTAAGAAGCCTACTTCAGAGTCTGCATTTAAGTCGACTAGTGAAGCAAAGTCGGTGCATATTCACCCGACTGACCCCAATGCTGCTCCGACTCATATATCAACAACACTTGACAGCAAATAGGAAGAAGCACTCATCCAGTTCCTCCGTGAGAACTGGGACATATTTGCATGGAAACCTTCTGACATGCCAGGTGTACCCAGTGGCTCGGCTTCTGGCAGCCGAGTTCATCTGAGAGATTTACCACTCCGAGTGGCTCGCCAATGTCGTCATGGTTCCCAAGAAAGATGATTCACTCCGTATGTGCATTGACTTCAAGCACATCAATCAGGCCTGACCGAAGGATCATTTTCCTCTACCCGCATCGATCAAATAGTCGACTCGACTGCGGGATGTGAGCGACTGCCCTTTCTGGACGCATATTCCGGGAATCATCAAATCCGACTATATGGGCCCGATGAAATAAAGACAGCCTTCATCACCCCATTCGGGTGCTTTTGCTATGTTACCATGCCCTTTGGTCTCAAGAATGCCAGCGCCACATTCATGCGCATGATACAGAAGAGCCTGCTCACTCAAATAAGTCGGAATGTGGAGGCATACATGGATGACATCGTGGTTAAGTCATGTAAAGGTTACGACCTACTGACTGACCTCGTTGAAACCTTTGCCAATCTGAGAAGATATGATATCAAGCTTAACCCGTCAAAGTGTACATTTGGAGATCCAGGTGGCAAGTTACTCGATTTCCTTGTTTATGAACGAGGAATCGACGCGAACCCAAAGAAAGTCGGCGCAATACTCCGAATGAAGCGCCCCGTGCGCATAAACGACGTTCAGAAGCTTACTGGTTGTTTGGCTGCCTTGAGTCGGTTCATCTCTCATCTCAGTGAAAAGGCATTACCCCTTTACCGATTGATGAAGATATCTAATAAGTTCGAGTGGACTCCTGAAGCTGACACAGCGTTTGCAGAGCTCAAAACCCTGCTTTCCACCCAGCCGGTGCTCGCTGCTCTAGTTAGCAAGGAGCCTTTTTTGCTTTATATTGCAGCCACTGGACAAGTTGTCAGTACAGTACTCACGGTCGAGCGGGAAGAAGAAGGTAAAACCCATAAAGTTCAGGGCCTAGTGTACTATATTTCTGAAGTCTTAACTCCATCCAAGCAGAGGTATCTGCATTACCAAAAGTTGGTCTATGGAATTTACTTGACTGCGAAGATGGTGGCACATTATTTTTCATATCACTCCATCACAGTCGTCAGCGACGCTCCATTGTCAGAAATTCTGAACAACAGAGAAGCAACTGGTTGAGTGGCAAAGTGGGCGATTGAACTCCTTCCATTGGATATCAATTTTGAGGCAAAGAAAGCAATCAAATCCCATGCAATAGCAGATTTCCTCGTCGAGTGGATTGAACAGAAACAACCGACTCAAGTCCAGTCGGAACATTGGACTATGTTCTTTGATTGGTCCAAAATGTTGAGCGGTTCTGGTGCTGGAGTTGTTCTGGTATCCCCGCGAGGCGAAAAACTTAGATATGTCCTTCAGATTCACTTTGATTCATCCAACAATGAGGCTGAGTACGAAGCTCTTTTGTATGGGTTGCGAATGGCCATTTCACTCGGCGTCCATCGCCTAATGGTCTTCGGTGACTCGGATTTGGTGGTTAATCAAGTGATGAAAGAGTGGGATGTCAGAAGCCCGGCTTTGACTGGCTATTGCAATGCAGTTAGAAAGTTGGAAAAGAAGTTTGAAGATTTAGAGCTCCACCATATTCCCTGATTGAAGAAACAGAAAGCAAATGACCTGGGTAAGATAGGTTCTAAGAGAGGGTCCATTCCCAGCAATGTGTTCTTGGAGCATCTTCACACACCATCATTTCAGGAAGATCCCTTCACGGAAGAGCCCCTGCAACCTACGAGTTCTACTGATCTGACTGATGTTAAAGTCCCAGCTGTGGTCGACCTAGTCATGGAAGTTTTGGTCGTCATTCCTGATTGGACTGTACCATACATCGCATATATTCTCAGGAAAGAGCTGCCAGAAGACGAGGATGAAGCGCGACAGATCGTCCATCGATCCAAAGCCTTCACCGTGATAAGCGGTCGACTGTATAGAGAAAGTGTGACTGGAGTTGCTCAGCGATGCATTACCCCAGAAGAAGGTCGAATGATCCTCAATGATATCCACTCGGGGATGTATGGTCACCATGCGTCCTCACGAAGAATCGTGGCCAAAGCATACCGAGCAGGTTTTTACTGGCGCGGGCAAATGAGATGGCAAAGGAAATAGTTGAAAAACGTGAAGGTTGCCAGTTCTACTCCAACATGCCTCACAAACCCGCCTCAGCCCTGAAGACCATTCCACTCATCTGGCCATTTGCCTTTTGCAGGTTGGATATGGTTGGACCCTTGAGGACTGGCAGAAGTGGTTTCACTCACCTACTTGTTGCAGTCGACAAGTTCACTAAATGGATTGAAGCCAAGCCCATCAAAAGCCTCGATTCGTGCACTGCCGTCAGCTTCGTCAGAGGGCTAACATTTAGGTTTGGAGTCCCGCAAAGCATCATCATAGACAATGGATCAAGCTTTGATTCAGATGAATTCAGAGATTTTTGTGCTTCCCAAAGCACTCGGGTCGATTATGCTTCAGTCGCTCACGCGCAGTCGAACGGACAAGAAGAAAGAACAAATGGTTTGATCCTCCAAGGATTGAAGCCCAGGCTAATGCGAGATCTCAAGCATGCGGCTGGCGCTTGGGTAGATGAGTTACCATCAGTACTGTGGGGCCTGAGGACAACGTCGAATCGGTCGACTGGTCAGACTCCCTTCTTCCTGGTCTATGGAGCCGAAGCCGTACTACCGACTGATTTGCTTCATAATGCCCCACGAGTAGAACTCTTCTCAGAAGCCGAAGCAGAACAAGCCCATCAAGATGTTGTTGACCTTCTGGAAGAAGAAAGAGAGATGGCACTGATCCGGTTGACCATCTATCAGCAAGATCTGCGGCGTTTTCATGCCAGAAACGTCAGGGGTCGAGCATTTTAGGAAGGAGACCTAGTTCTCTGAGTGGACCAGCAACGTCCACACAAGCTCGCCCCTGCCTGGGAAGGCCCCTTCATCAACACCAAAGTGCTCCACAATGATGCATATCACCTGTACGATGTGGAGCACAAGAAAGACGAGCCACGCACCTGGAATGCGGAGCTTCTCCGCCACTTTAACACTTAATCATTCAGACTATCGAGATGTAATAAGAAGTACCTTTCAGTTTGTTTATCAAAGACAAGGTTTTGCAGCCTCCTATATGATTGTTGTTTCTTATGCATGTCTCCAAAATCCCCCAGTGGGTGGCTTAGCTGCGAACCTGATTCTCCTAAGTTCCAAAAATTAAAATCCCACCGAGTGGAGAGCATGTCTCCCATTCGGGGGTTTAGCTACAAACCTGATTCACCTAAGTTCAAAAAATCCTACGGAGTGGTGAGCAATCCTCCCACTCAGGGGCTTAGCTGCAGTCCAGTTGTCGGTGTTAAAACCGGCGTATCTCGGCTAGGGGGTCCCGAACTGTGCGTCTAGGTCGGATGGTAATAGGAGGCAGGGGACACGATGTTTTACCCAGGTTCGGGCCCTCTTGATGGAGGTAAAACCCTATGTCCTGCTTGATTAATATTGATGATATGGGTAGTACAAGAGTAGATCTACCACGAGATCAGAGAGGCTAAACCCTAGAAGCTAGCCTATTGTATGATTGTTGTTCGTCCTACGGACTAAAACTCTCCGGTTTATATAGACACCGGAGAGGGCTAGGGTTACACAAAGTCGGTTACAATGGTAGGAGATCTACATATCCGTATCGCCAAGCTTGCCTTCCACGCCAAGGAAAGTCCCTTCCGGACACGGGACGAAGTCTTCAATCTTGTATCTTCATAATCCAGGAGTCCGGCCGAAGGTATAGTCCGGCTATCCGGACACCCCCTAATCCAGGACTCCCTCTGTAGCCCCTGAACCAGGCTTCAATGACGACGAGTCCGGCGCGCAGATTGTCTTCGGCATTGCAAGGCGGGTTCCTCCTCCAAGTACTTCATAGAAGATTTTGAACACAAAGGTAGTGTCCGGCTCTGCAAAATAAGCTTGCACATATTGCCATAGAGAGAATAATATTTACACAGATCTAATCTGCTGACGTATTCCGTAGCGTGACATCACACCACGGCCAAGTCCTTATTCGAATTGTTTTATTATCCCACCTCAGCGTGTTTAGCGAGGCGGTTTCCTTGGCACGTCTTGTTAAAGTAGAGATCGTGTCCCCTTATTCCGGGATTCTCATCAATACGGGTGTGGGTAACCCAACCGCGCCATTGACTATGGTGCTTGGGAGATAAGCGAGTTTTACCAGGCTGGTGGGGGCGCATAGTCGCGTCCGCCCATATAAGGGGATAAGGATCCACCTTTTTATCCACGCCTTCTTCCTCCTTTGCCTATCCATTTCTGCGCACTCGAGCTCTAGCGCCCAAGTCTGCACACCCCACCTCAACCTTCTCCAGCCATGTCCGGAGTGGGAGGCAAGTGGATGGTCCCCTCTATCATGGAGGGACACATCAAAAAACTGAGGAAGGCCGGATACTTGTCTAACGACATTGCGCACCGGCTTCCCGAAGAGGGGCAGCTCAACCCCACCCCCAGGCCCCATGAGAGGGTGGTGTTCCTCCCCCATTTCCTCCGCGGATTGGGCTTCCCTCTCCACCCATTTGTCCGGGGGCTCATGTTCCACTATGGCCTGGATTTCCACGATTTGGCCCCGAACTTTGTCCTCAATATCTCGGCGCTTATCGTCGTGTGCGAGGCTTTGTTCTGCATCCGCCCCCATTTCGGCCTATGGCTCAAGACTTTCAATGTCAAGCCGAAGGTGGTGTTCGGCACTCAGGCGGAGTGCGGAGGCGCCATGGTGGGAAAGATGCCCAACGTCCTATGGCCTGAGGGCCCCCTCGTGGAGTCCCTAAAGGGGTGGCAATCGGGGTGGTTTTACATCACCGAGCTGCGCGACCCTGAATGGGTCGCAGCCCCCGAGTTCCGATCCGGACCCCCTACGCGGCTCACCTCCTGGAAAGAGACGGGCCTGTCGTGGGGTAAAGAAGGAGAGCTGATCGTACTCCAAACATGCGTCCAAACTCTGGTGTACAAGAAGCTCAAACTTGTCAACGTAGTCTAGGTTATGCTCATCCGCCGGATCCTCCCGTGTCAATAACGGGCTTTCAACCTGTGGGAGTTCGACCCGGCGCAGCACCGAACTCTAAGCAGGCTCTTCGACACAACGTACGAAGATGCCTGGAAGGTGCTTTTCAAGGGCGCCGAGGCCCCCGCATCCGCTACCGAGGATCGCGGATTCAGCACGCAGCGTCGCGCTCATGCGGTAAGCTGTTTTTACCTTTCACAGGGTATTAGTTTTTCATAGTTCGATTCCATGCAGGATCTTAAGCTCCCTTACCTTTGACAGGATTGGCAGGAGACGTCCGGACAGATCAACTGTCCGGCTCCTTTGCTCGAAGGCCCAGCGGATGCTCGCTTGGCGAAGCTGCTGGTTCCGGCACCCTATGTGGTGCCGGAGAAGAAGGCAAAGAAGAAGGCCACGGGGACTTGGAAGAGTGCCCGGCGCCTGGGGGTGTCGGATTCATCATCTGACAACTCCAAGACGCACTCCTCCCATGAAGACGAGGAGGAGGAAGAAGAGACCCCTCCCCCTCCAGCGGGGGGAGAGAAGAAAAGGAAGGCCGCCCCAACTAGGGAGGCCAAAGAGTCCAAGAAGGGGAAAACCCTTCCTCCGTACGGCTCCACCAACGCCGATGACGGTGAAGAGGAGTGGCCGCATAGGGCCAAGCCCCTGGAGAGATTGTAAGTGTCTGGATACCCGAGTGATTCATAGTATTCTTCCATTGCACAGCTTTTCCTTATGTCGAACATATTTATGCATTCCACCCAAAGACCGGCTCGACGTGTCGTCGAGCGGTTCCCTGGATTCGTCGGATGTGAATTCGCTTCCGACGGCTACCTCTCCCTACCCTACGGACGACGCCAAGGTGCTGTCCCAACAGGTTCCAAGCCAGGAGGAGGTGGTCCTGGAGGCGCCGCAAGGCGACCTCCCGGACTCCAGGCGCAAAGGGGATAAAACCCCCAAGGGCTCCGAGTCCGGCCTTGAGCTGGACAACGCGCCGGAACCTTCAATGGTTCCGGACTCTAGTAGGTGGCCTCCTTCCAAGAGGAGCGAGACTACCGAGCCGGTGACCTCCGTCCAACCGGAGACATCGGGCAATTTGCTGGAGACGCTTAACGGCACCTCCATCGACGAGGAGCACCGCACTATTATGAGTGTGGTGATCCAGAAGGTTCAGTCCGCCAAGAGCGGACTGACTGAAGCCTGTGCCAGCCTTCTAATAGGCTTTGAGGTAGGTAAAGAATATGTAAAAATATTACCGCATAGACAGTAGCCCCTAATGCTCTATTCGGTGTTCGGAAAGAAAAGCCGAATAGAGGATCTAATAATCGCAGGAGTCTAACATAATCAAGTCAATATGCGTATGAAGGCTTCGCTGCTGGCCTCCGCTGCACTGACTGCGAAGGTGGATACGCTGAAGCGGAACCTCACGCAGGCCGAGAACGAGCTCGGCCATGCCAAGAGGCAACTCGAGGAGAAGGAAGGTAAGTAATACCTTGCGCAATTATATAGAGAAAATGTGGTTGCAAAAAAATGACAGGATCAACGTGCTATTATAGGGGCCACGGCCAAGGTGGCAACCCTTAAGCAGGCGCTGTCCGAGGCCAAAAACAGGGCAGCCGCGGAGCGCACGGAGAGAGAGAAGCAGGAGGCGCGGGTGGAGGAGGTGCACAAAGAGCTCCAGGCTCTCGTGAAAAAACACGAGAGTTTGGAGCTTGACTCAAAGACGCAAGCGTCCGAGCTTGCGGCAGCCCTCAAAAGCACAAAGTCTGCCAAGGCCCAAGCCCAGAAAGCCCTCAAAGAAATTGACTCGATGAAGAAGATAGCGGCAGGTAAGGCATTCATTATGCAAAGCAAGCACGTGAAAGTGAATTATTTGTTACTTACCCGAGTCCGGAGCTCTCCAGGAGCATTCGCAGATTTGCCCCGCAGTGCGTCTGATGCCGCCGCCTACTACAGAGCCGAGGAGGGGAGCTCGACGGAGAAGGTGTTCTGGTCTCAGTATGCTGAGGCTGGACACCTGGTGCCTTTGAGCGACCAGTTGAAGCAGATGGTCGAGCTCCACAAGGTTGCCGAACAGGCCGTAAAGGGCCTCATAGTTCGGTTGTGGCCTGGAGAGGCTCTGCCTGGGAGCTACTTCGGGCTGGTGAGGCGGCTGGTGGATGCCTGTCCACATCTTGAAGTAATCAAGCGCTCCGTCTGCATCGAAGGTGCCCGTAGGGCGCTTGCCCATGCTAAAGTGCACTGGGGCAAGATGGATGCGGAGAAGCTGGTGAAGGACAGGCCACCGTCGGGCAAGGAGCATCGCGTCCCGGAAGTGTATTATGAGGGCATTCTGAAGGGTGCCCGCCTTATAGCGGATGAATGCTCCAAAGATGTAATTTTGGAGTAAACTCGCATTTGTGATCCTGTATGCTGAAAACTTGTTCATATGCGCTAAGCAACGCTTTTGAATTTAAAATATTACCTTTTGTGTGGCCGTTTATCAAATTTGAGAGATGGCGAGTTGTCGGCTTCTGCCCCCATGCCATGAGTGCTGGGGTGTTCGGGATAAACATGAGCGCTCTTTTTCCCATTCTTGGGTCCTTCGAGGGAGGCGCTCAACACAACGAACAAGGCAATCGGACTATAATGCTTGAACACTCTCACTTAGCAATAGAATTCTATAATTTTAAATTTCGGCGAAGCCCCAAGTGTTCGGAAGACTGAGTTCGGGGCGCTATCCACGCCTAGGCCGGACAAAGCCGACTCCTCGCTCTAAGCGGCATAAGTCTTTAGGGACTCGAAAACCTCTCGAACAGCGACCAGCTCTCGCCTCATCATGACGGTCAGTTTTAGCTTTCTCTACTGAGGTGCTTAGCCCAGCTCAACTAGGGCACAATCGCAGTAGTTCTCCTAGTGCTACCTTAGCCGATATAACGGAACGTAAGGTACCAAAACATAGGAGCCGGGCAAACCCAACATTTGACCCAAGACATGATTCGGAGCCGATGCATATAATGTTATAAGTTCGGGGTGCCGCACTTGTGAAAGTGTTCGGACTTCTCACGTCATATTGTGGGGTACTTGAGCCCCTGGCGTATTGGCCGTACCAAAGTGTACGGGTGCAACATGTCATTAATGAACATATATTCATAAAAGAAATGGTAATGCAATAATAGACGGAAGCTATGCATTGTTTATTTAAAAAAGCTACGGTCAAAGTAGAACGATACAAATAGTGCGATAAGCAAAAGATGGGACTATCAAATATGTCCTTTCCAGGGGCGAGCTGCGGAATGTTATGCGAAACAGGTATACTGCTCGTTATAGAGACCACCTTAGAGTTCTGTAGTGCGGCGTAGCTTTCTGCTTCCTTGGTTGTATCGTTTGTCCGGCAATTGTACTGCCGGACAAGCCTTCCGAAGAATGGAGTCCTGAAAATAAGAGAAAATTAAGAAATCGGTAGCCCCTAGTGCGGTTTAAGCCGCATTTCGGGCGTGCCGTGATGGTGCCCCTCCCCCTGTGCCCATGGCATTTCTAGAGCGTAGTTATGTACGCGCAACACTGGTTTCGCAAGTTTGTGAGGGCTGGGGTTGGGGCCGCATTGCTACGCTTGCTCGGAACGTGCCAGGCGGTCTTGTTGTGGGTTACTCCGGGCACGCTTGACGGTGTCCGGACGTTTGATGGCTGGACTGGAGAATTGCCTTGAGAGGCTGCTTTGTACTTCCGCTGTGATAGCCGCCGTATGCTCCTCCGTTCGGAGAGAGCGTTCGGTGTTTCCATTGACAGTGATGACGCCTCGAGGGCCTGGCATCTTGAGCTTGAGGTATGCGTAGTGCGGCACCGCATTGAACTTGGCAAATGCGGTTCGCTCGAGCAGTGCGTGATAGCCACTGCGGAACGGGACTATGTCGAAGATTAACTCCTCGCTTCGGAAATTATCAGGAGATCCGAAGACCACTTCAAGTGTAACTGAGCCTGTATAATTGGCTTCTACACCTGGTATGACGCCTTTAAAGGTTGTTCTGGTGGGTTTAATCCTCGAGGGATCGATGCCCATTTTCCGCACTGTATCCTGATAAAGCAGGTTCAGGCTGCTGCCGCCGTCCATAAGGACTCTAGTGAGGTGAAATCCGTCAATAATTGGGTCTAGAACCAATGCGGCGAATCCGCCATGACGGATGCTAGTGGGGTGGTCCCTTCGATCAAAAGTGATCGGGCAGGAAGACCATGGGTTGAATTTTGGGGCGACTGGCTCCATCGCGTATATGTCCCTTAGCACACGCTTCTGCTCCCTCTTGGGGACGTGGGTTGCGTATATCATGTTCACCGTCCACACTTGTGGGGGAAAACCTTTCTGTCCACTGTTGTTCGGCGGCCGGGGCTCCTCCTCGTCATCGCTATGCAGCCCCTTGTCTCTGCTTTCGGCATTTAACTTGCCTGCCTGCTTGAACACCCAACAATCCCTGTTGGTGTGATTGGCTGGTTTTTCGGGGTTGCATGTATCTAGCATGAGCGGTCGAGTATTCGGTCCAAACTGGACTGGCCCGGAGTATTTCTTTTGAATGGCTTTTTCCGCTGACCGGGTTTTGAGCCTCTGAATCCGGCATTAACTGTCGTATCCTGAGCATTGTCACCGTTAATCCGGCGCTTTTGCTTGTTGCGACGCGATCTGCCACTGCTGTCCTTGGTATCTGAATTACCAGGGCTCTTGGTCATGTTATTGCTGCGAGCTAGCCAGCTGTCTTCTCCCGCGCAAAAGCGGGTCATAAGTGTCATGAGGGCTGCCATAGATTTCGGCTTTTCCTGTCCTAGGTGCCGTGCAGGCCACTCGTCGCGGATGTTATGCTTGAAGGCTGCTAGGGCCTCTGCGTCCGGACAGTCGACGATTTGATTTTTCTTGGTTAGGAACCATGTCCAGAATTGCCTGGCTGATTCCTCTGGCTGCTGAATTATGTGGCTTCGGTCATCGGCGTCTGGTGGTCACACATAAGTGCACTGGAAATTGTCGAGGAATGCGGTTTCCAGGTCCTCCCAACAACCAATTGATTCTGCTGGCAAGCTGTTAAGCCAATGCCGAGCTGGTCCTTTAAGCTTGAGTGGGAGGTATTTGATGGCGTGTAAGTCATCACCGCAGGCCATGTGGATATGAAGGAGATAGTCCTTGATCCATACCGCAGGATCTGTTGTGCCATCATATGATTCGATGTTCACGGGTTTGAAACCCTCGGGGATTTGATGATCCATTACTTCCTCTATGAAGCATAGTGGGTGTGCAGCGCCTCTGTACTGGGCTATATCACGACGTAGCTCAAACGAGCATTGTCTACTGTGTTCGGCCCGGCCGGATTTACTATATCTGGCGTGACGAGTACCATCTCGTGCCGTGGGGTGCCCACGTGATCCGTAGATCGATCTTGTTTTCCTTGCCTTGTCCTCCAATATGTCTTGCAGGTCTGGCGCATTTTCCCATGCCTTGGTATTTTTTGAGCAGCACCAGGGTGCGGCTTGAGTGGAGGGCCGAGAGGCCTCTCTGTCGCGGCCACGGGGTGGTCGGTCGGCCGCATCATGCGCTGGTGATTTAGGTGCTTCCTCCTCTAATTGGGGTAGCAACCTGCGCTTTGGGTAGCTCTTGGAGGGGCGTTCGAGTTCATACTCTTTAGCCGCAAGGACTTCAGTCCATCTGTTGGCTAGCAAATCTTGATCAGCTCTAAGCTGTTGCTGCTTTTTCTTGAGGCTACTCGCCGTGGCCATAAGCCTGTGTTTGAAACGCTCTTGATCGGCGGGATCCTCCGGCACGACAAATTCATCGTCGTCGAGGCTTGCCTCGTCTTCGGAGGGAGGCATATAATTATCGTCCTCGACCTCTCTGTCTGCTGCTTTATCATGAGGGCTGGCTTCTCTATCCTCCTGTGCTGAATCTTGCTGGAGGTGGTTGTCTTCGGCACTGTCTGGGGTGTTATTATCCCCCGTGCCGGAATCACCATTTTTGTTTTGGCAGGATTTAGAGCGGCGCCGCTAACGCTGGCGCTTAGGCTGCTTCTTGGAGGGGTCATCCTCCGCTGTTCCATCGCCATTGCCTTATTTTGGGGTGTCAACCATGTATATATCATACGACGAGGTGGCTTTCCAGTGCCCTATAGGCGCTGGTTCTTGATCGTCTCCTGCATCGGCATCCATACCGTCGATGTCTTAGGAGTCGAAGTTGAGCATGTCGGTTAAATCATCAACAGTGGCTACAAAGTGGGTGGTGGGTGGGCTTTGAATTTCTTCATCATCCGCATCCCATCCTTGCCGACCATAGTCCGGCCAGGACTCTCCTGACAAAGAGAGAGACTTTAGTGAATTCAGAATATCACCGAAGGGCGAGTGCTGAAAGATGTCCGCGGCGGTGAACTCCATGATCGGCGCCCCATTGGGTTCGATTGGTCGGGGTGCGGAGGGCTCGGAGTCCGGAGAGGAGTCCGGCTCCTTGGAGTCACGGGCTTCGCAGAGAATAGGGCTAGTGTTCGGCTCGATCGCCGTAGAGATTGCAGCCCCCGAGGCGGTGTCTAACCACCCATCGTCGGTTGGTGTGATCGGCTCCGAGCTAGGGGTCGGAGCGGACACAGGTGCGGCCTCCAGGGCACTGTTCGGCGGCAGAGCTAAATCGTGCCCATCGTGACAGTGCGGCGCGCTCAGCTGTGGCTCGAATCCGTCGAAGATCAAGTCTCCGCGGATGTCGGTCGTGTAGTTCAAACTTCCAAATCTGACCTGATGGCCAGGGGCGTAGCTTTCGATCTGCTCCAGATGACCAAGCGAATTGGCCCGCAGTGCAAAGCCGCCGAATACGAAGATCTGTCCGGGGAGAAAAGTCTCACCCTAGATCGCATCGCTGTTGATGATCGGAGAAGCCATCGGGCCTAAAAGCGACGACACAGAGGAACTCTCAATGAAAGCACCAATGTCGGTGTCAAAACCGGCGGATCTCGGGTAGGGGGTCCCGAACTGTGCGTCTAGGTCGGATGGTAACAGGAGGCAGGGGACACGATGTTTTACCCAGGTTCGGGCCCTCTTGATGGAGGTAAAACCCTACGTCCTGCTTGATTAATATTGATGATATGGGTAGTACAAGAGTAGATCTACCACGAGATCAGAGAGGCTAAACCCTAGAAGCTAGCCTATGGTATGATTGTTGTTTGTCCTACGGACTAAAACTCTCCGGTTTATATAGACACAGGAGAGGGCTAGGGTTACACAGAGTCGGTTACAATGGTAGGAGATCTACATATCCGTATCGCCAAGCTTGCCTTCCACGCCAAGGAAAGTCCCTTCCGGACACGGGACGAAGTCTTCAATCTTGTATCTTCATAGTCCAGGAGTCCGGCCGAAGGTATAGTCCAGCTATCCAGACACCACCTAATCCAGGACTCCCTCACCAGTACTCACCTAAGTTTAAAAAATCCTACCGAGCGGTGAGCAATCCTCCCACTCAGGGGCTTGGCTGCAGTCCAGTACTCGCCTAAGTTTAAAAAAATCCAATCGAGTGGTGAGCAACCCTCCCACTAAGGGGCTTAGCTGCAGTCCAGTACTCGCCTAAGTTTAAAAAAATCCTACCGAGTGGTGAGCAACCCTCCCACTCGGGGGCTTAGCTGCAGTCCAGTACTCACGTAAGTTTAAAAAATCCTGCCGAGTGGTGAGCAAACCTCCCACTCGGGGGCTTAGCTGCAGTCTAGTACTCGCCCAAGTTTTAAAAATCCTACCGAGTGGTGAGCAACCCTCCCACTCGGGGGCTTAGCTGCAGTCCAGTACTCGCCTAAGTTTAAAAAATCCTATCGAGTGGTGAGCAACCCTCCCACTCAGGGGCTTAGCTGCAGTCCAGTACTCGCCTAAGTTAAAAAAATCCTACCGAGTGGTGAGCAACCCTCCCACTCGGGGGCTTAGCTGCAGCCCAGTACTCGCCTAAGTTTAAAAAATCCTATCGAGTGGTGAGCAACCCTCCCACTCGGGGGCTTAGCTGCAGTCCAGTACTCGCCTAAGTTTAAAAAATCCTACCGAGTGGTGAGCAACCCTCCCACTCGGGGGCTTAGCTACAGTCCAGTACTCGCCTAAGTTTAAAAAATCCTACCGAGTGGTGAGCAACCCTCTCACTTGGGGGCTTAGCTGCAGTCCAGTAGTCGCCTAAGTTTAAAAAACTCCTACAGAGTGGTGAGCAACCCTCTCACTCGCGGGCTTAGCTGTAGTCCAGTACTCTCCTAAATTTAAAAAAACCCTACCGAGTGGTGAGCAGCCCTCTCACTCGGGGGCTTAGCTGCAGTCCAGCACTCGCCTAAGTTTAAAAAATCCTACCGAGTGGTGAGCAACCCTCCCACTCAGGAGCTTAGCTGCAGTCCAGTACTCGCGTAAGTTTTAAAACACGCTCCATCCTTATCCGCAAGGACGACGAGGTGCAAGTCGACCACGATCTGTCCTTGGAGCTTCGACACAAATACAACGTCCGCTCCATCCTTATCCGCAAGGATGGCGAGGTGTAGGTCGACCACAATCTATACTCAGAGCTTCGACACAAATACAATGTTCGCTCCATCCTTATCTGGAAGGACGGCGAGACGCAGGTCGACCATGATCTGTCCTTGGAGCATCGACACAAATACAACGTCCGCTCCATCCCGATCCGCAAGGATGACGAGGTGCGGGCCATGGGCAACACCAAGTACCTTTGCCCATGATTCACTCGACTGAGCTGCATCACAAAGTCAGCAGCAACTCAAACTGAAGAAACAAGTTCAACACAAAGAGTCAAAAGATCCAAAAGCAGCCAAGTTCAGATAAATCCTACAAGGTTCTAGATTGCAGTTCAAGGTACTCGAGCATCAGGCCCGAAGAAGTTTAAACAGTTACAAAAACCACTCAGTATACCGAGGCAAATTTAATCGGATCAAAAAAAGTTTGTTCACTCCGCGGGAGGACTGGCAGGCTCGACGAATTCGTCCAAATCGATTCCATCTGCAATCCAAGTGGCGACGGCAATAAAGGTTTCCATGAAGGACTGGAAGTCGTGTTTCCTATTATTGGTAACCTTGATCACTGCTAGCTTCTCCTCCTTGGCTTCCTTGTAGTGGACTTGAACTAGCGACAGAGCTACGTCAGCACCGCAGCGAGCAGATGACTTCTTCCACTGCTGCGCTCGGCCAGGGATCTCATTGATTCGAGTCATCAAAGACTCGAGGTCATTCTGGGGCGTCTCCCATGGCCAAAGCGTTGAGTCAATCCGCGACACCGCAACCTTCAGGCGAGCAAGGTAGGCCGTAACACTGGTAACACGGGATTCCAGTCGGAGCATGTTCATGGCAGCTTCATCACCAATAGGGGAAAGGACGGGGTCCAGTCCTGTCTCGACCCGTCCGGTTTCTTCTTCAAAGTTTTGGCAGAATTCTACAAACGCAAAGAAATAATGAGTCGACGGTTGCATGGTGAATCGACGATAGCTAAACAGTCAGACAAGGAAGAATACCTTTGAGCACAAGGAATAGCTTCTTGGCAAGTGCCCCCAGATAAACTTCTAGATCATTTCTCTTACGAGAAATGCCTTCAATCTTCTCGTTCAAAGCCGCATTGCCTTTCTTCAGACGAGTCACTTCTCGGTTGGACTCGTTAAGGGATGTCTTCAACTTGGTGTTTTCTTCCTCTAGCGCGCCCACTGAGGCCAGTTTCTTGTCAGCAAGTGCAGTCTTCTCCAGAGCCTCCTTTTGAGCAGCGGCAAGATCGAGGTCCTTTTTCGCCAAAGTCTGCTTCATTTTCTCTGAAAGATATGTACTCGGGTGAGACAGAAGAACAAGGAGATGACTTGTGAGTCTTCCAAGATAAACAATCGACCAGTTGTTACCTTCCATACCGGCTATCTCATCTTTGGCCTTCTTCAAGTTCTGCTTAGCCAACTCCAAGTCAATATTGAGTTGTCTCTGCTTCTCCTCGAATTCGGAAAATTTGGAGATGAGCTCACAGGATTTCTGAAGTCAATAAATGTTACATCAGTGAACAGAATTAAAGGTTATTCACTCCCGAGTGAAAAGAATTCTCAGACTACTACGGAATCAAACATTCAACAGTAGTCTCGGGGACTACACCCAGTGGGTGCACTTACCCACTTAGTGTGCCCCACTGGTTCAAGTTACACTCGACATGATCCGTTCAGACCGAGTGAGAAAGTTATGATTCTCAGACCATAGTCGACTGCCCGCAGTCAACTACGGTCTGGGGGACTACACCCACACCAAGTGGGTGCACTTAGCATGCCCCCACTGGTTCAAATTACACTCGACATGGTCCATTCAGACCGAGTGAGAAAGTTATGATTCCCAGACCATAGTCGACTGCCCATAGTCAACTATGGTCTCGGGGACTACACCCAGTGGGTGCACTCAGTGTGCCCCCACTGGTTCAAAGACTCAATCGACACAATCTAGTCGACTCAAGAAGTAAAAACTATTCAGTAGTACTATTCAGCAATAAATTACACCAGTGGGTGTATAGATGCAAAAAGCAGACTGCCGAAAAGATGCACAAAGAAAATTTTTGGGTAGCATATCCTAACAGAACAAGTGACAAACTAAGAGTTCAGTCGGTAGTCTACCAACCTGGACGTTGCTCCGAAGAGCTGAGCTGGCATCATAAGCAGCTTGACTGGCCCCTCGAACCACCTTCATCTGCTCCATCATGACGCCTGCCTGACGTATGGCCTCCTTGGCAGCACCCACTTGGTCCTCTGGGATGCGATACGTAGTGAAGATTGGAGACGGTGTATCAGTTGGGATCTGAGCAGTCGACGCCGAAGGCTAAGCACTCGACAATGGTACGGCAAAAGTCATAGAAGTTCGGCTGGCATTGCCAGTCTCCTGGATCACTGGCTTGGTCACTAGTGTCGACTGGGGCACCTTGCCAGTTGATGCCTTCTTACTCCTCCTGGGCCTCAACGGGGCATCCTCGTCATCATCTGGGAGATCAATGACATTGGGAGGAGCTGCAAGAAAGAATTAACCGTCAGAATTCAGTCGATCGACAAAATGGCTGAGAAAGCAAAGACAAGTTTACAAAAGTCATACCCGGGTTAGAAGTGACCATGTCTTCCACATCCTCACCATCATCCTTGTAAGCAGAAGTCCCAGAAGTAGCAGCTCTGCAAGTTTCAAGATTCACTCGGACAAATGAGAAAGAGAGTCGACAGCACAAGTCCTGATTGAAAAGTGGGGGCAAGACACTTACGCAGAAGCAACGGGGACGTCGATCTTGATCTTGGGCAGGGTCTTCCGAGGCTTTGCTTCTACAACTTTTGGCTGCTTTTGAGCATTCTCGGTCAACACAGGGGAAGAGGTCCGAGTGCGCTTGGAAGTCTGTCCGGTCGGCCTAGCTACTTCACCGCGGACACTCACTGCGTCGTGCTTATGTTTGGAACGCTTTTCATTGCAAGGCGATGAATCGACTTCTTCACCACTGCTCGAGTCCTCGCTTTCCTCCTCCTCTTCTCCTCCATCAGATTGTCAATCCATGCTTTTGCCTCCGCTTTCTTCTCCTTCCTGGTACTGCTCTTGCTCCCCGTTCGGCATTGAGTACGTCTCCGTATAAACCTGCGAAGCAAAAGAAGTGACCAAAGGAGGGTCGACTCAGTAAACAACTGCAAGTCAGAATGAAAAACACTCAGAGATAAGGACATACCTTGTCTGGTTGGTTGTTAGTATCGAATGGCAAAACTCTTCGGGACCCCCTGGGGTTATCCTTGTTCCCTGTCATGCTTTGCATGCAATGTGCCACTGTCTTCTCATCAACGTCCTCCGGGTGGATCCGAGTGGAATCTTGAATCCCCGAGTACATCCACATGGAGTGATCACGAGCTTGGAGGGGTTGAATACATCGACTGAGGAATACCTTGAGCAGATCCATACTAATCACACCCTCATGGATCAGCTGATCTACTCGCTCCATCAACATAGACACCTCCACCCTCTCTGCTGGAGTCACTCTCAAGGAAGTAGGCTTCTGGACTCGCGCTAAGGAAAAGGGGGGAGACCAGTCGAATAACCAGGAGTAGACTTGTCTTTGCAATAAAACCAAGTCGAATGCCATCCTCTAACCGAGTCAGGGAGAGTCATTGCAGGAAAAGCACTCTTCCCCATCATCTGGATACCTAAGCCCCCACACATATGGATCATCTGGGTTTTCTCATCACTTGGGTTAGCCTTTTTCACAGTCTGCGAGCGGCATGTGAAGATGTGCTTAAACAGACCCCAGTGCGGTCGGCAGCCCAGGAAATTCTCGCACAAGGAGACATAGGCCGCAAGGTATGTGATTGTGTTGGGAGAGAAATGGTGGAGTTGAGCTCCAAAGAAGTTCAGGAATGCATGGAAAAGGGATGTGGGGGCAAAGAAAAACCGCGGTCGACGTGAGTAGCGAGCAAGACACATTCACCCTCCTGAGGCTGCGGCTCAGTTTCATCCCCCGGGAGCCTCCAGGAATCATGCTCAATCAGCCCGCTCTCGGCCAGGTCTTGCAAGTAATCCAGCGCGATTGTGGATCGCCCTGAACCCAACCGCGTGGCAAGCCAGATCTCGACGACGACCCGGTCCTGCCGGTCTTCTTGCCCTTCCCCTTCGCCGCTCCCTTCTTTGCGCACTCTAGCGCCGCTGTCTTGTCCTTCGCCATCACAGCAAGGGGCGCACGGGCGGGAGGCGGCGTCGAGGGTGGAAGCGGTAACGGTGGACAAGCAGAGGAGGAAGAAGGAGAAATTGAGGCGCACTATGCAAAATTCCCCAACACAACGTCTTATATGGAGTCATTTCCGAGCGACTGGCGACTGGGCCCGGGCAATCATGTCAAATCCCGCAACTGTCGCTCGCTCGGTATGTGGCGAAAAAGGTGGCATGGTGATCGAGGCGCCCCTGCCTAATCCATCCCGATTACTGCGGCCTCCTCCATCCCGTGTGCTTCCCAAAATTTTGAATCCCGCAAGATCCGGGTATTGCAGAGCAACCTGTCAGACTGAAGATTTCTTTCATACCAACACTTGAAGCTTATCAGCAAAAGTTCACTCGGCTACTTAGAATGGATCAAGGCAACTTAAAATGAAGTCAAAGTTGTCACGTAACTCATCAGTCTAAGGAAAATACTTCCGCGGTATGTAACAGAGTTGGGGCCAACTTCTACTCCATTTCCACTCGAACCCTGAACCATTCAGGGGATAATGACGATGACATGTACCTAGGGTAAGGTCATAGGCCTGACCTAGACACCCTCCCCAAGGACATTGGCCTAAAGTCATAAGCATTCAAGGGATACCATCATTCATTCGACCATAAACACTCCACTCGGAAGATTCAGGTTCACTCGACCAAGGAGTACTCACTCGACCGCGACAAGAATCACTCGACAGCTAGAAGATCTAAGGTCGCTCTGTACGGCAACGGTCCGGCATTACCTCATAGACTTAATAGTCATTCATGTATCTTATTGTTGGCGTTATCAGTAACGCCCATCTTTATGTATCTTAAACCAAATGTAATTGAGGACGGGAGGGGTCCGACGCACTCTATATAAGCCACCCCCTCCTCTGGCACAAGGGTTCGCACCCCCTGTAACTTCACGCATATTCCAATCGACCAAGCCTCTGGGCACCGAGACGTAGGGCTGTTACTTCCTCCATGAAGGACCTGAACTCATACATCTTGCGTGCACAATCTCACCGTAGCTAGGATCTTTCCTCTACATTCTTACCCCGCTACTTTATTGTCAGACTTAGAACCACGACAGAGATTGCCCTCCCCAAGAAGGGAGAGTTGTTGGTGATGATGATGATGATGATTTCCCCCTCCGGGTGGGAAGTTCCCCCGACGGAATAGCTTCACCGGAGGGCAAAAGTGCTTCTGCCCAAGTTCTGCCTTGAGACAGTGGCACTCCCTCCCGAAAGTCCTCTCCTTTTTTTCTAGGTCAAAATGACTTATATACCAGAAGATGGGCACAAGAGGTGGGCCGAGGAGAGCACAACCCACCAAGGCGCGCCCAGGTGGGTTGTGCCCACCTAGTGGGCCCCTCTGGTAGTTATTTGCTCCAATAATTCTTAAATATTCCATATAAAATCTCTGTGAAGTTTCAGATTGTTTGGAGTTGTGCAGAATAGGTAGCCTGACATAGCTTTTCCAGGTCCAGATTTCCAGCTGCCGGAATTCTCCCTCTTGGTGTGTTCCTTGCAAATTATGAGAGAAAAGGCAGTAGAATTACTCCAAAAAGCTTTATTATGGATAAAAACATCATAAATAACAGTAAGAAAACATGATGCAAAATGGACATATCAGCGGCCGTCGGGCCTGGCGAATATCAAGGTTGCATGGGGAAGTGGGGGCGCCCATGTCCCATCAAGTGCCACGCGTCGACCAAGCCCGCAGGCGGTTAGGGCCCGCGGTGCTCCGCACTTGCCCTTTGGCTTCGCCTCCAAGCCAAGCTCGAGCGTGCCTTGGGCCCAGGGGCTACTATCGGTGTCCTGGGAATGGGAGTACCCAGACTTGCCTGCCTGCGGCCCACGGCGTGGCTCCGTCGACGGCCCAGTACGGCCCAGCTTCATCAACAACAACCCAAGACCCTCGCAAGGGGCCAAGCCTCGCAAGGTGGACGACACCAAGACCCCCCTGGGGGCGGCCTCACCGGGCTGGCTCCCAAGGAGCGGAGATATCAATGCAAGGTGCACCTCGCGAGGCTCACATGATGTGAGCCATGACGACCAAGGCCAGGCGGGCGTAGTGTACTAGTTTCCTCTTTGGTGCCAAGGATGCAAGCGCAGGCGCGGAGTCCCGAGGAATCAAGCAAAGGTTTCCATATCGGTGCAACAAGACCAAGACCACCAGGACGGCAGGACGGAGGTCATCACGGAGCCTGATTTCCCCCTAACTATAGCGCCAGAAAGCTCCTGTCTGCCAGGACTACGTCGGTATTTCCCCAAACTGGAAGGGATGATGTAGCACAAGGAAGGTAGGTATTTCCCTCAATGATGAAACCAAGGTTATCGAACCAGTAGGAGAACCAAGCAACACAACATAAACAGCACGTGCACACAAATAACAACACCTCGCAAACCGACATGTTAAGGGGGTTGTCAATCCCTTTCGGGTAACGATGCCAGAAATTTGTAGTATTGAAATAATAGATCACAAATAAAATAAAGTGCAGCAAAGTATTTTTGTATTTTTGGTTTAATAGATCTAAATAAAAATGCAAAGGAAAAGTAGATCGCAAGCAAATATATGAGAAAGAAGACCCGGGTGAGGGAGTCCTGGATTAGGGGGTCCTCGGACAGCCGGACTATATCCTTTGGCCGGACTGTTGGACTATGAAGATACAAGATTGAAGACTTCGCCCCGTGCCCGGGTGGGACTCTCCTTTGCGTGGAAGGCAAGCTGGGCGATTCGGATATGTAGATCTCCCCCCCTTGTAACCGACTCTATGTAACCCTAGCCCCTCTGGTGTCTATATAAACCGGACGGTTTTAGTCTAGGACAACAACAATCATACCATAGGCTAGGTTCTATGGTTTAGCCTCTCCGATCTCATGGTAGATCAACTCTTGTAATACTCATATCATCAAGATCAATCAAGCAGGAAGTAGGGTATTACCTCCATCGAGAGGGCCCGAACCTGGGTAAACATTGTGTCCCCCGCCTCTTGTTACCATCCGCCTTAAACGCATAGTTCGGGACCCCCAACCCGAGATTCGCCGGTTTTGACACCGACATTGGTGCTTTCATTGAGAGTTCCACTATGCTGTCATGATAAGGCCTGATGGCTTGTCTCGTTGTCAGGGACAACGTTACCTCTGGGGGAGCCCTGGCTGTAGGCCAAAGTCTCCGATTAGGCAGCTTCGTCATGACTGCCCCGTCGGCCGTCGCGTCGACGATGACTTCTCCGGTCATCAAAAATAGCCTCCACGTCGGCTCGGGATTCACCGAGCAGATGGATCCAATGGAGCTCTCTTCTTTGAACGAGCTCTTGGATCGCATCGCCGCCTTGGGAGTCGCTACGGACTATGATAGGATCAGGCTTAAACCTGACCAGAGGGAGATTAACTCTCCGCCAGTTACCCATCAGATAGCGGTGGTGGAGGAGCGATGCAGTGATTCTTCCTCTATTTTGAGGAAAAACTATGTCCGGATTCCCGAGCTCTCCGAGCCGGATACCCGTCTACGGGAGGACATGGCCCAAGCTTCGAACCTGGAATCGAACAGCGGGCTAGTACCGTTGGGCAACGTCCCAGAGCCCGAACTACCAAGCTCGGAAACTCCTTTGGGTCTCAGACCGGGTCAGGGTTTGGACTTAAATCTACCCACCCACCCTCACATAAGTGATCTTTCCCATATTAGACAAGAGCCCCAAGAGACAATACATCACTATTGGGCCAGATTCCTCCTTGCAATAAGCAAGGTGAAGGACTGTCGCGAGGAAGACGCAATTTCATTCTTTTGCAAAAATTGCACGGACAAGGGAATCCTCAACGCCATAAGTCGCCGTGATATAACACACTTCGCTGACTTGGCGTCCATAGTATGGAAGTATTGTGCGATGGAAAGCACTTGGAAAACCCAAACACGATTCTGGGATCCTCCGGCTCTAACTAAACCCTCTGTCCGAACTAAAAGGGTGTACTCTCGTAAGTCACCCAATCCAATTACAAAGAAGCCAAAACCCACTACAGGGCGCGGAACCGTATTGGAGGGATGGCTCAATGGGCCATGCAAAATTCATAGTACATCGGATACCATGCCAACACACAGCCTTAGAGCATGTTGGATACTCCGGCAGGTGGCCAGGAGCAGCGATGATCTCCTCGTCAACAATACCGCAGAGCACCCTCCCGCGGAAAATAACAATACAGTACTAACAGTCTTCGAGACTTTCACCTCAAACAATAGGCGCATGCGGGCACTTCACAGCCTCGCCAAAGTCTGCCACGTTGCAATGGTAAATCCATGGAACGACACGGCCATAACCTTCAATGCCAGTGACGAACCTCAATTCTGCACAGCCCGAGCTCCAGCCGCTTTGGTCCTTAGTCCAATTGTGGACGTCTTCTGGCTTACTAAAGTACTCATGGACGGTGGCAGCGGATTAAACCTCATCTATGAGGAGACTCTTAGAAAAATGGAAATAGACAAGAGCCGCATTGAGCAAAGCAGCACGACCTTCAGAGGAATCATCCCTAGTCGGGAGGCACGATGTGCGGGAAAAATCACACTAGATGTGGTATTCGGCACGCCGGAGAATTACAGGTCCGAAGAAATCACATTCCAAGTGGCCCCGCTTAGTAGCGGATACCACGCCCTTCTAGGGCGAGAGGCATTCACGATCTTCCAAGAAATAACCCATTACGGGTACATGAAGCTCAAGATGCCCGGGCACAATGGAATCATCACTCTAGCTAGTGATCCGGACATAGCACTCCGCGCCGAAAATAAAACCGCCGCACTGGCCCTCGAAGCGTTATCCGAAGCCCTCGCGGCCGAAGAACTAACTATGCTGCGCTCTACAGTGGACAGGGACAACAAGATACTCGACAAAAGACCCAAGTCCACCTCTTTTAAACCAGCGGACGAAATAGTCAAATTCCAGGTCCACCCAACGGACCCTACAAAAACAGCATCCATTGGGGCACAGCTGAACCCCACAATAGACATTGCACTACGGGAGTTCTTACACGAGAATTGGGACATCTTCGCCTGGCATCCTTCAGATATGCCAGGCATCCCACGCAGGCTAGCCAAGCATAACCTAAACATTCTAAAGGGATACAAGCGGGTCAAGCAAACTCTTCGGTGTTTCTCCGAACCCAAGCGACAAGCCATAGGAGAAGAACTAGCCAAGTTACTCGAGGCCGGATTCATTAGAGAAATAAAACACCCGGACTGGCTAGCAAACCTCGTGATGGTACCAAAGAAGGACAAATCCTGGCGCCTATGTGTCGATTTTAAGGACCTTAACAAGGCTTGCCCCAAGGATCCCTTCCCCCTCCCCCGCATCGATCAAATTATCGGCGCTACCGCAGGACACGACTCGTTGTGTTTCCTCTATGCATACTCCGGATACCATCAAATCAAGATGGCGGAGCCCAATCAAGCCGTAACAGCATTCATTACTCCATATGGCCCCTTCTGTTTCAACACCATGCCTTTCAGGCTCAAAAACGCCGGTGCAACCTATCAACAAATGATTCAGACATGCCTGGAAGCACAAATCGGCAAAACAGTGGAGGCATACATAGACGATGTGGTAATTAAAACCAGACACGTTGAATCTTTGATAGACGACTTGAGGCTCACGTTCGACAATCTCCGAACATATGACATTAAGCTCAATCCGGAAAGATGCATTTTTGGCATACCCGCCGGAAAGCTCTTGGGCTTCATCGTTTCCAACAGAGGAATTGAAGCGAATCCTGCTAAAATCCAAGCTCTATCACAGTTGGCTATCCCAACAAACCTCAAGCAAATCCAGAAAGTAACTGGATGCGTGGCTGCCTTAAGCCGCTTTATCTCCCGATTGGGAGAAAAGGCATTACCTCTTTATCGCCTTCTTCGGCACACCGAACACTTCGAGTGGATGGACGCGGCTACGGCCGGATTGGAAGAAATAAAAGCTGCCATGGCCAGCAACCCAATCTTGGCCGCGCCAAATATCGGCAAACCAATGTTGTTATATATAGCGGCAACACACCAGGTTGTAAGCACAGTGCTGATCGTCGAACGAGAAACGGACGGACATAAGTTCCCGCTTCAAAAGCCGGTATACTACGTATCTACTGTCCTCACTCCATGCAAATCCCGGTACCCACATTATCAAAAGATAGCATACGCGGTCTTCATGGCATCCCGAAAACTATGACACTACTTTCAAGAGTGTTCAATTAGGGTGGCCTCCGAGGTTCCACTCAATGACATTATAAACAACCGTGATGCCACAGGCCGGATTGCTAAATGGGCTATTTAGCTCCTCCCGTTCGACATATCATACAAGCCACGGCGAGCCATTAAGTCACAAGTACTGGCCGATTTCGTCGCCGAATGGACAGAAGCCGAACTCCCTAAAGAATACGGCGCGTACTCCAATTGGATCATGCACTTCGACGGCTCTAAAATGCTGGCGGGTCTGGGAGCAACCGTCGTCCTGACATCCCCAACCGGAGATACAGTCCAATACGTACTCCAAATATTATACACAGACTCCAACAACGCAGCCGAATATGAGGCCCTCTTGCATGGTCTACGGATGGCAGTCTCCATGGGCATTCAACATCTAGAGGTGTGTGGGGATTCGAACCTCGCAATATCTCAAATAAATGGAGATTTTGATGCCAAGGACCCAAGAATGGAGGCTTATCGCAATGTCGTCCTCAAAATGTCAGCTCGATTCAAGGGGCTTGAATTCCACCATGTGGTCCGAGAAAACAATCAAGTAGCGGATATCCTCGCCCGAATCGGCGCTAAGCACGACCCTGTCCCACCTAATATCTTCTTGGAAAGGATGATTAAGCCATCCGTGGTGTGGGAAGGGGAGACCGGCAACAATTGTCCGGATCCAGCCACAACACCAGACCCCGAACACTCTGACGTAATCGGAGGCTCCGCCACCGAGATAACACCTTCGGCCCACGTGATTATGGATGTCATTGCCCTGTGGACAGAACCCTTCTTGGCTTACCCAAATAGGCAAGAACTCCCTGAGGACCAAAACGAGGCACATTGCATTGTGCGGCGGTCTAAAGCCTACAAGGTCCACGAGGGAGAGCTTTATAAGAAAAGCGCTACCGGAGTACTGCAAAGGTGCATCTCGGAGGAGGAAGGACGGCAACTTTTGGCAGAAATTCATGCTGGACTCGGCGGCCATCATGCCGTAGCTCGGGCCCTTGTAAGTAAGGCCTTCTGTACATGTTTGTACTGGTCGACAGCTCGAGCAGACGCACAGGACCTCGTTCAACATTGCGTCGGTTGCCAGCTCTCTGCAAACCAAAGCCATATGCCACCTACCGCTCTCCAAACAATCCCCATTACTTGGCCCTTTGCGGTCTGGGGGCTTGATATGGTCGGACCCCTTAAAGTAGGAAGCCATAAGAAAAAGTACCTATTGGTCATGGTGGATAAATTCACCAAATGGATAGAGGCCAAACCAGTTAAAACGGTCGAATCCGGACCAGTGATAGATTTCATATCCGGGGTTGTACACCGCTACGGTGTCCCCCACAGTATCATCACCGATAACAGCACGAACTTTACAGCCGATGAGGTAAAAACTTGGTGCGGCAACATGGGCATTAAGCTTGATTATGCATCCGTCTATAACCCTCAAACTAATGGTCAAGTCGAACGAGCAAATGGTCTTATAATGAGCGGCATTAAACCTAGACTAGTCCGGTCCTTGAAGGAATCAGATACGCACTAGGTTGAGGAGCTCGACTCCATACTATGGGGGCTGTGGACCACGCCAAATCGCACTACCGGATACACACCTTTTTTATGGTGTACGGCGCAGAGGCGGTACTGCCCTGCGACATCATTCATGACTCACCTTGCGTGCGCACGTATGAAGAGAAAGAAGCCGAGCTAGATCGGCAGGACGGTTTGGACGCCCTGGAGGAGAAGCGTGACGTGGCAAAAGCCCAATCCGCATTCTATCAACAACAGGCTCGACGATATCAAAGCAGAGAAGTACGGGCCAAAACTTATAATGTTGGCGAACTCGTTCTATGCCTACTAGAGAAGAAAAAGGACAAGCTCAAACCCAAATGGGAAGGTCCCTTTGTTATTGACAAAGTTTTGACCAGTGGAGTGTACCGTCTGCGGGATGCATCGGACAATCGACTCGAGCCAAACCCATGGAACGCGGCCAGACTCCGAAGGTTCTACGCCTAGCGCCGGACTCTGTGTTCGTCTCCTTACCTCCATCAATTTTTTATATATTCATTATCTATATTTTTCTGTGTTTCTTCCTTTTCTTTGCGGCCTTCAAAGGTTAAAATGTGTCTCGACTGCACAATTTGTATGCGCTAAACACGCTCATTATACCTGGGGGCTTCTTATATAGAAGCTTAATATAATTATGATCCGGGCTCTATGCCTGCCGCACATGCATTATTTTTATACATGCACCTTTTCTTCACCATTATATGCATCAATATGACTTAAGTTTTGGCCAAGCTGGGTTGCCTGGCTCTTGTGCTTATGCCCTTCGTTCTCGTTAATTCGGCTAGGGCATAAGGGGAGCACCTTTGCGATTGTTACTACCGGGTCAGCCGGACGTGTACCTCAGACTGGGTGAAGCCGAAAGCTAGCGTTCTTAAGGGAATATTCGGTCGGCGAACAAAGGATGAGTTTTTTACTTATTAGAATACATACCCCCAGATGTCTATATCCTGCGTCTCTTGTCGCAGTTCGGACATGCACATTAATGCATGCGTACCCAGGGAAAGGAACCCTTAACAGAACTATTCTCCCTGGAAGATGTTTCTTACTATCCATGTAATATAACATAACTAGTTGGGTACTTGTCTGTTCAAGCACTCATGACCCCTACGCCTGGTTTCCACGCATACCCCGGTTTTTACATAACTGGGCGGGTATTCGGATACACTCCGGACTGTCGGGTCCGGAGGTCGAAGCGAAAAGTTCCGCCATGACAAATGATTTACAATCCATCTAGGGACAATATAGGTCACTCGAAGTACACAATCACTTAGACTGACTAAATTCTTCTTCTATACCATCCAACAAGTTGTCTAGCCTACAATCCTGTTGGGAATACTTCGCAGCTAATTTCACCTGGTCATACACCAAGTTGACAGGGATCTCTTTCCCGTCAGGCCCTACAGGTCTGACCTCGGCCATATGGTTCGAGTCAGCCTTGGTATATCGAGTCTTCACCATGGCCCAGGTTTCCCTTGCACCTTGTTGATAGTCAGATATCTTCCATAACCGGAAGCGTCGTCGCGCTCCCTTGAGTATCTCTACAAGCTCCCCCATGCCTCCTGGCAGGGAGGCAGATGGCCACAAGGCCTGGGCAAGGTCCTGCATCACCTGTCGAACTTGTTCATGCAGTTGTGAGAGCTCTGGCAGAAGATCTCCCGCAGACCCGGGCATCTCCTCTCCGGGACGGCCCGTCAGCATACCTACAGATATAGCTATGTTAGCTGGTTTCTTCGCCGAACTCTATAGAAGTTCGCTCAAGCACTTACTGAAAATGCCGCGTCGAAGCCTTTTATTCTCCTTTACGGAGTCAGCCAACTGGGCCCGAACATATTTCAGTTCAACATCCAGCCGGGTATTGGCATCTTGGAGATCGTTTTTCTCCCGCCTAACTTGTGTAAGCACGCGCTCGCCAGCCTTCAGTTGTCATTGAGCATGTTGCTCCTCCAGATTCACCCCGGGATTATCTGCAGAATCTATCAATTAGATTAGCATGCAAGCCAAATTTTAACTATTATATCTTGTTCTTTTCGATAGGAACAAGTGTTACCAGATGGGGCCTTCTTGGACTCCTCCATTTTGGCAACTGCGGCCCGTAGCTGGGCTTTGCACTCCTCCAGCTCTTGAGACAACTGGGTATTCTTCTTAGTAAGAACCTATGCCAATAATGATCCTTAAATCAGTTGTGCCAACTGTTTCAAGTCTCAGGGGCTATTGGTATATATAATTATCAGATTTTCTTACCCGTATATCCTTTACATACTGGTCCGTGGCTCTGGCAAGACCATTTTGAGCAGCTCGGATGTACGCGTCCCGTGATTTGAAGGCATCAAATGCCTCTTCAGAAAAAACGGGGTCGCGGAGTACGGCCCGGCGACGCCTGTGCTTCATGGCACTCTCCACTTTGGAATCTGTAGCAGATAGCCTATCCGCACCCTCGGTAGGAGGAATATCCGGCGTTGTACCCACGTTAGCATCTTCCTCCAAGACCAGCTCTGGAGCCCGGCTGGTGGAGGCATGGCCGGCAGGCTCTCCGGATACAGTCTGGCGAGCGTTTTTCCTGGTTTTAACCATGAATGTTATTATATTTTAAAGACAATAACCACGGTGCAGGGTTCTTTTCCATACCTCTGCGACGGCATCTCAGTCCTGACTGCCTTCCTTTTAAGCCTACCCGATTTCGGTGCCCCTTGTTGGTGAGTCACTGCGGGTTCGGCATGGCGTCCCGAGGGCCTTCCCTGCAAGACACCATACATGTGCGGTGAGTGAAGTACGAAAAGGGGGATCCTTCTCAGAAGTTGGGACTCCGGTTTTACTTACATGCGATGCAGGGAGCAGTCTACGATAATCGGCAGTGATGGCCACCAAGGCACCGTCGCAGCTTAACTGATAAAACGTCCTCCACGAATATGTCCGGATCTTCTTCGAGTCCGCGATCGAGGGCCCGATCAGGGTCCTCTGGCTGTGGAGATGGGCTGTGAATCTCCTCCACGGCTTTTCGTAGTTCCTGCTATGAAATAGCAAGGTAAATATTTATGACAAAGAAAGCGGGAAGGTTTGGAGTAAAAAGTAGAAGCTCACCCAGTTTGGGGGGTTGTACATGGAGAATCCATCCCGCGGCTTAATACAAATGAACTCCTCTTCCTCTCCCTTATATAAATCAGACAGTATTTTCGCTAGAGTGGCGGCGGTGTCTGGACCTTTACGGCCGCAGCGGGTGGCATCGTCTACTCCATTGAAGTGCCACATGGGTTGTCCCCGATATTGAAGTGGCTGCACCCCCCGCATTATACATATTGACATAACCTCGATTATCGTCAGTCCTGATTCGGCCGGTGTCTTTATCTGGCTCATCAGGTAAAGGACTTCTCTGTTATCTTCCTCCTGGGGGCTCCGAGGGCGCCAGCTATGGCGTTTCTTCAAAGGGGCGTTGTTGAACTCAGGAAGGCCCATTCGAATAGGGTCTGGGAGGGGAACGTCCTCCATATAAAACCACTCCGAAGGCCAGTCTTCGGATGTCGTCTTCGGAGTACCGGACAGGTATCCAGTCCCGGCAATGCGCCATATTTCGGCTCCGCCCACTTGAAATATTGACCCCTTTTGTGTACGGGGCACGAGGTAGAATAGCCTTTGCCATAGCTCGAAATGAGCTTCGCAGCCCAGAAACAGCTCGCAAAGGGCAACGTAGCCTGCGATGTGTAATATGGAGGCGGGAGTGAAGTTATGTAGCTGGAGGCCATAGAACTCCAGGAGCCCATGGAGGAATGGATGGATTGGAAATCCTAGTCCCCTCAATAAATAAGGGACGAGGCATACCCGCTCCCCCGTGGATGGGTTGGCAAAGCTTTCCGCTTGCTCCCCGCCATTATAAGTGGCTAGTCCGGCTGGGACGGGGACCATGTACGCAGGAGGGAGAAACCCCTAGGTCTGCAACTCTACTACTTGGCTATGGGGAATAGAGCACTTCTCCCAACTACCTGGCTTAGGGCTACGAGGGCGAGAGGAGGAGTTGCGGTGGCCGGCCATGATGGGATGGATTTTTCCGGGCACGCTCCGATGGATACTCGCTGTGGGAAGGCGGTGTGATCTAGATCTGAAGATCCCCGACTGTTTAAATAGACGATTCATCTACCTGGTTAGGGTGGTAAATGTAAAAACACCCCGACCTCTCACATTCGCTCGACATGTGGAAGATAGCCATTATTAAGGCACAGAAGCCGAGGAGTGCAACATTCATGGGAGGTCAGACAGAACTCGTTACGACGGGTACTCAGGATTTGGAGGAGAACCCGCCTTGCAATGCCGAAGACAATCTGCGCGCCGGACTCAGCGTCATTGAAGCCTGGTTCGCGGGATACTGAGGGAGTCCTGGATTAGGGGGTCCTCGGACAGCCGGACTATATCCTTTGGCCGGACTGTTGGAATATGAAGATACAAGATTGAAGACTTCGTCCCGTGTCCGGGTGGGACTCTCCTTTGCATGGAAGGCAAGCTGGGTGATTCGGATATGTAGATCTCCTCCCTTGTAACCGACTCTATGTAACCCTAGCCCCTCTGGTGTCTATATAAACCGGAGGGTTTTAGTCCGTAGGACAACAACAATCATACTATAGGCTAGCTTCTAGGGTTTAGCCTCTCCGATCTCGTGGTAGATCAACTCTTGTAATACTCATATCATTAAGATCAATCAAGCAGGAAGTAGGGTATTACCTCCATCGAGAGGGCCCGAACCTGGGTAAACATTGTGTCCTCCGCCTCCTGTTACCATCCGCCTTAGACGCACAGTTCGGGACCCCCTACCCGAGATCCGCCGGTTTGACACCGACACCAGAGGCCGTAGGTTTCACTAGTGGCTTCTCTTGAGAAAGATAGCAAACGGTGGGTAAACAAATTATTGTTGGGCAATTGATAGAACCTCAAATAATTATGATGATATCCAGGCAATGATCATTACATAGGCATCACGTCCAAGATTAGTAGACCGACTCCTACCTGCATCTACTACTATTACTCCACACATCGACCGCTATCTAGCATGCATCTACTGTATTATTTTCATGGAAAACAAAGTAATGCAATAAGAACGATGACATGATGTAGACAAGATCTATCTATGTAGAGATAGGCCCCATTGTTTTATCCTTAGTAGCAACAATACATATGTGTTGATTTCCTTTCTGTCACTGGGATCAAGCACCGTAAGATCGAACCCACTACCGGGCACCTCTTCCCATTGCAAGATAAATAGATCAAGTTGGCCAAACAAAACCCAAATATCGGAGAAGAAATATGAGGATATAAGAGATCATGCATATAAGAGATCAAAGAAACTCAAATAACTTTCATGGATATAAAAAGATATGACTGATCATAAACTCAAAGTTCATTAGATCCCAAGAGACCATTGTATTGAGAATCAAGAGAGAGAGAGAGAGAGATGAAGCCATCTAGCCACTAACTATAGACCCAAAGGTCTACAAAGAACTATGCATGCATCATCAGAGAGGCACCAATGAAGGTGGTGAACCCCATCCGAGATGGTGTCTAGATTGGATCTGGTGGTTCTGGACTCTACGGCGGCTGGATGAATATTTCGACGACGCCTCTAGGGTTCTGGTATTTTTGGGATATTTATAGAGCAAAGAGGTGGTCTGGGGGCACCCAAGGTGGGCACAACCCACCAGGGTGCGCCTGGGCCTCCTGGCGCTCCCTGCTGGGTTGTCCCCTCCTCGGGACACCCCCCCAGGGGCAACCAGGGCCCAACATGTTCCTTCTGGCCCATAAAAAATCTCCGTAAAGTTTCTTGGCATTTGGACTCCGTCTAATATTGATTTTCTGCGATGTAAAAAACACAGAAAAAACAGGAACTGGCACTTGGCACTATGTCAATAGGTTAGTACAAAAAATGATATAAAATGGTTATAAAACATCCAAGTTTGATAATAAGACAGCAGGGAACAATAAAAAATTATAGATATGTTGGAGATGTATCAGCATCCCCAAGCTTAACTCCTACTCATCCTCGAGTAGGTAAGTGATAAAAATAGATTTTTTGATGTGGAGTGTTGTTTAACATGTCATATCATATTCTTTTCTTTATAGTATGGACATTTGGACTTTTTATGTGATTCAAAGCAATAGTCTGGTGTTGACATAATAATTTAGATACTCAAGCATATCAACAAGCAACCATGTCTTTCAAAATATCAATGCTAAAATAAGTTATCCCTACAAAATCATATAGTCTTGTCATGCTCTGTCTTCTTAACCCAAAGTATTTATCATGCACAACCCCGATGACAAGCTGAGCAATTGGTTCATACTTTCTAATGCACTTCAGCTTTTTCAACTCTTACGCAATACATGAGCGCAAGCCATGGATATAGCACTACGGGTGGAATAGAGTATGATGATAGGGGTAAATATAGAGAAGACAAAAAAGTAAGAAAGTCCCACGTCGATGCGTCTAACCAACGGGCTATGGAGATGCCCATCAATTGATATCAACATGAGGAGTAGCGATTTCCATGCAACGAATGCACTAAGAGCTATAAGTGTATTAAAGCTCAATATGAAAACTAAGTGGGTGTGCATCTAATCCTATAATGAAAAATTCCCACTAGTATATGAAAGTGACAACATAGGAGACTCTCCATATGAAAAACATGGTGCTACTTTGAAGCACAAGTGTGGTAAAGGATACTAACAATGCCCCTTCTCTCTTTGTTTATTTATATATTTTTTTTTCTTTTTCTTTTTTCTTTTTTGTCCCTTTTTTTCTTCTTCTTCTTCTCTTTTTTCTCATTGTTCGGAGTCTCATCCCGGCTTGTGGGGGAATCATAGTATCCAGCATCCTTTCCTCACTAGGGCACTGCTCTAAAAATGAATAATGATGATCATCACACTTCCATTTACTTATAACTCAAAAGAAATAAAAATTACAACTTGATACCTATGACAAAGTATGACTCTATATGAATGCCTCTGGCATGTACCAGGATGTGCAATGATCTAGCGTAACATGTATGAAAAATGATGAATGGTGGCTGAGCCACAACTACTATGTCAGCTATATGATCATGCAAAGCAATATGACAGTGAATGCTCAAGTCATCGAACGGAAGCGGTTGAAGTTGCATGGCAATATATCTCAGTATGGCCATGGAAAAGCAATAATAGGTAGGTATGGTGGCTGTTTTGAGGAAGATATAATAAGGCTTATGTGTGATAGAGCGTATCATATCACGAGGTTTGGATGAACCTACGAAGTTTGCACCACATCCCGATGTGAGAAAGGGCAATGCACGATACCGTAGAGGCTTGCAAATTGCGAAAAGGTAAGAGTGCATATAATCCATGGACTCACATTAGTCATAAAGAACTCATATACTTATTGCAAAAGTTTAATAGCCCTCGAAGCAAAGTACTACTACGCATGCCCCTAGGTGGATAGATTGGTAGGAAAAGACCATCGCTATCCCTGACCGCCACTCATAAGGAAGACAATCAAAAATAAATCATGCTCCAACATCATAGCATAACGAGAGGCTATACATGCATGCTTCGGGAATCACAAACCTTAACACCAATATTCCTACAAGAGCACAATTACTCATCAACATAACTCACATATCACATCATCATATCTCAAAACTATTACTAAGAATCAAGTTTATTTTGTCCAATGATCTTCATGACATTTTTCTTTTTCTTTATCCTTCTTGGATACCTATCACTTTGGGACTAATTTTCTCATGTTGCTTTTCATAAGCTCAAACAAATATAAGTAAAGATCATGAGCATAACAAATTTTCTTTCTCTCAAGCTAATTTAAGTGAAGCAAGAGAGAATTTTTCAAAATTTTACTAACTCTCCAATAAATCTAAGTGAAGCAAGAGAGCATTTCTTCCAAAATACTAAGCACACTGTGCTCAAAAAGATATAAGTGAAGCACTAGAGCAAGTCCTAGCTCATAAAATATTTATGTGAAGCATAGAGAGCAATTCTAACAAGTCATGACATAATTTTGGCTCTCTCAAACAGGTGTGTCCAAAAAGGATTGATGACTTAAAACACATAATAAAACAAGCAAAGACTCATATCATACAAGACGCTCCAAGCAAAACACATATCATGAGACAAATAAAAATATAGTTTCAAGTAAAATATCGATGATCGTTGGAAGAAAGCGGGGATGCCACTCGGGGGCATCCCCAAGCTTAGTTGGTTGCTCATTATTGAATAATATCTTGGGATGCCGGGCCATCCCCAAGCTTAGGCTCTTCCATCCTTCCTTCATCCATCATAAGATAACCCAAAACTTGAAAACTTCAATCACACAAAACTCAACAAAACCTTCGTCAGATCTGTTAGTATAAGAATTATAAATCATTACTATAAGTACTGTATCAAACCAATTCATATTTTTTTTTGTATTATACCTACTGTATTCCAACTTTTCTATGGAAAAAACTCATCAAAGAAAACCATAGAGCCATCAAAATAAGCACACAACACAAACAAAACAGAATCTGTCAAAACAGAACAGTCTATAGCAATTTGACTATTTTGAATACTTCTGTAACTCCAAAAATTCTGAAAAATTCGGATGACCTGAGAAATTTGTATATTGATCTACTTCGAGTGAAATGGGTATTTTATCGCTCTTTGGTAAAAAATGAAAATTAATTTCATGAGCGTAAAAGTTTCTGTTTTTTCAGCAAGATCAAACAACTATCACCCAAGAAAATCCTAAAGGCTTTACTTGGCACAAACACGAATTAAAACATAAAAACACAGTCATAACAGTAGCATAATTGTGCTAACACAGAAAAACAGGAAGCAAAAAGCAAAAATAAATTTTATTCATTGGGTCGCCTCCTAACAAGCGCTATAGTTTTATGCCCTTAGCTAGGCATAAAGCAAGGATCTAAGTTTTGTCATCCTTCTTCTTGACTTTCTTAGAGGTATTTTCATCATGAGGCTTTGTAAACACAACATAAAATATGTTGTCCATAGAGGCCTTAGCAATCCTAAGTTGGTTTTCATCATACCCCTTTTGATTTCCCGCAACAATCCAAGAGTAATGTTAATTAACATTATTGAAAACTTGTTGGATTATATCTAGAACTGGGACTTCCTTTTTAAGATTCTCATCAAAGATTTTATTATCCCTAAGCAAATGTCTTAAAGCATAGTCACCATTGTAAATAATTTCAGCTATCACAAGTTTTTCACGATTCATACCATAAAAGTCAGATATTTCCCTAGCTTCCCGTATTATGTAGTCAAACTCGTTCATCAGAACGAGAGTGGCCAACTTTTTAGCCCTAGGATTCTTTATAACGGGGAGCTCAAAAAACAATCTTTGCAAGGTAGGATGGGTACGAAAAAAATTACTTTCAAGTTTCAGAACTAGTGTTGAAATAGCATCTGCATAAGATCTAGTAGTTTTAAGTATAGGAGCATCATTAACACTCAAATTTCCCACACAATTGAAAGATTCTTGGATACGCTCTTTTCCCATAATGTTCCCTTGCCCCAAGATAAAAGTTTTAGCATCCAGATTGCCCGTACATCCTATCTTAGGAGTTAGGCCATCATCTGTTGGTGCCATACCGAAATCACTCATGATTGCAAGCAAACGATAGATCTGACAAGAAAACGGCGAACGGAAAAAGAGAGGCGAATAAAACAGCAAATTTTTGTGAAGTGGGGGAGAGGAAAACGAGAGGCAAATGGAAAATAATGTAAATTGCGAGGATATGAGATTCGTGATTAGGAACCTGGTTATGTTGAAGATCCTCCCCGGCAACGGCGCCAGAAATTCCTTTTGATTGCTCCCTGACTATAGCGCCCGAAAGCTCCTACCTGCCAGGACTACGTCGGTATTTCCCCAAAGAGGAAGGGATGATGTAGCACAGCGAAGGTAGGTATTTCCCTCAGTGATGAAACCAAGGTTATCGAACTAGTAGGAGAACCAATCAACACAACATAAACAGCACCTTCACACAAATAACAACACCTCATAACCCGACGTGTTAAAGGGGTTGTCAATCCCTTTCGGGTAACGATGCCAGAAATTTGTAGTAGATTGAAATAATAGATCGCAAATAAAATAAAGTGCAGAAAAGTATTTTTGTATGTTTGGTTTAATAGATCTAAATAAAAATGCAAAGGAAAAGTAGATCGCAAGCAAATATATGAGAAAGAAGACTCGGGGCCGTAGGTTTCACTAGTGGCTTCTCTCGAGAAAGATAGCAAAGGGTGGGTAAACAAATTATTGTTGGGCAATTAATAGAACCTCAAATAATTATGATGATATCCAGGCAATGATCATTACATAGGCATCACGTCCAAGATTAGTAGACCGACTCCTGCCTGCATCTACTACAATTACTCCACACATCGACCACTATCTAGCATGCATCTAGTGTATTAAGTTCATGGAAAAACGGAGTAATGCAATAAGAACGATGACATGATGTGGACAAGATCTATCTATGTAGAGATATACCCCGTCATTTTATCCGTAGTAGCAATGATACATACGTGTCGGTTCCCTTTCTGTCACTGGGATCAAGCACCGTAAGATCGAACCCACTACCGGGCACCTCTTCCCATTGCAAGATAAATAGATCAAGTTGGCCAAATAAAACCCAAATACCGGAGAAGAAATACGAGGCCATAAGAGATCATGCATATAAGAGATCAAAGAAACTCAAATAACTTTCATGGATATAAAAAGATATGACTGATCATAAACTCAAAGTTCATCAGATCCCAACAAACACACCGCAAAAGGAGTTACATCATATGGATCTCCAAGAGACCATTGTATTGAGAATCAAGAGAGAGAGAGAGATGAAGCCATCTAGCTACTAACTACAGACCCAAAGGTCTACAAAGAACTACTCACGCATCATCGAAGAGGCACCAATGGAGGTGGTGAACCCCATCCGAGATGGTGTCTAGATTGAATCTAGTGGTTCTGGACTCTGCGGCGGCTGGATGAATATTTCGTCGACACCTCTAGGGTTCTGGTATTTTTGGGGTATTTATAGAGCAAGGAGGTGGTCCGGGGGGCACCTGAGGTGGGCACAACCCACCAGGGTGCGCCTGGGCCTCCTGGCGCGCCCTGGTGGGTTGTCCCCTCCTCGGGACTCCCCCAGGTGCAACCAAGGCCCAACATGTTCCTTCTGGTCCACAAAAAGTCTCCGTAAAGTTTCGTGGCATTTGGACTCCGTCTGATATTGATTTTCTATGATGTAAAAAACATGGAAAAACAAGAACTGGCACTTGGCACTATGTCAATAGGTTAGTACCCAAAAATGGTATAAAATTACTATAAAATGATTATAAAACATCCAAGATTGATAATAAAGCAACATGGAACAATCAAAAATTATAGATACATTGGAGACGTATCAAAGCCCACTGTGGCGTCACCACCAGAGGCTTTCACGGGCGAAGACTACTTTTGTCAGGATAACTTGTACTAGTTGTCCCCCTTCAAATTTGGCCGTTGTGGGATCCCTTCCCGCCTTACATTTGGGAAGAGGACCAAGGCCAATATAAGTAGGACTTAGCCACCACCATAGAGGGGGACAGATCATTCATATTATCCTCTCACCCACAAGGTGGCCCGAACCAGGGTAAACTGATGTGTCTCTTGTCCCTTGGGTTCGTCGAGCTAGGCCAGGGAATCATTGAGCGAGAGACTAGGGAGGATGAGTTCTTCGCACACACCCTAGAGTTCGAACCTCTCAAGGGTCTGCTGAACCCTGAATTTGACAGTGTCTGAGTGAGGCATAAAGACACAACTAGCGTGTTTGTGTGTGTGTGTCTGTTTGAGAGAGAAACCAATTGATAGATTAAGATCAATATCGAGTTGTCACCCTTCTGCTATCATTGTTGGGGGTGGGGAGGGGGGAGGGAGAGAAAGACGTATCGAGAGTGTGCGCGCGGTAGGCACAGAGGCACAACTAGCAAGTGTGTGTGTGTGTGTTTGAGAGACAAGCCAATAGATAGATTACTATCAAGGTCGAGGTGCCTCCCTACTCCTTCAGTGTCGGGTAGTGTGTGTGCATGTTTGAGAGAGAAGCTAGTAGATAGATTAGTATCAAGATCGAGGTGTCACACTACTCCTTCGGTGTCAGGAAGTGTGTGTGGGTGTGGGTGTGGGGGCAGTGACACTTAGATATAGGGAGAAGGAGTTTGTGTGACATGCATCTATATTAAGGGATAGGTAGATAGCTTGTGTGCGAGCCATACCTAAAGCATCACGGAGATAAACAAACGGTGTGCATGAAAGTGCCAGAAAAAATGAAGAGAGAAACAATGTCTACGTGCGCGCACGCGCGCGTGTGTGTGTGTGTGTGAGAGAGAGAGAGAGAGAAAGCAAAATCTCAAAACAAAAGGTGCTCTGCTGGAATCCCATTGTATGTATTCATATGGTTTTGGAACTTGAGTTAACCTTAGGCATATGTGTGAGAGACATAATTATAATTTGAGACATTAGTGGCGGTGGGTGGGCGGAATTAAAGGGGTGGGCGTGTTCGACAGAGAGAGCGTGTGTGTTTCTGTGTGAGAGACTTGTAGGACGGGGTAGAAAGACGAATTCTAACCTTGATGGAGGGAGATAAATACATGAAGTGCGCGTGTGTGATTTCGATGCCCATGGAGAAATGAGATATGTATGCGTGTGAGAGAGATTGCACAATTCATTCATGTATCACTATGTAGCGATCGTGGACGTGCATCTCTTGAACATAAATCAATATCTACTTCGTATCGTGGCCAAAGATACAATATCGATTCAATGCTGTAAAGATTGGACACTCACATATCACATTTGTTTTCTAAATAATCCTTTTCAATTGTGCATGCCAAAGTTATAGTGATGTTTCTTCAAACAACCAATGTAGCTATCATGTACATGCACCATTGTTAGTCTTGCATTCAAATTCATTAGTCTTGGATGATTTAAGGTTCTATTATGAAGTAATATATGTAATATTCATATATGAGTTCAACGGGTACGCAATTTATGAAATGGAGGCTATGTAATCATATTAGGTAACACTTTTAAGTAGCGTACTACAATATCCATTTCTTTTGTGGGACTACAATATCCATTTCTTTTTGTGCGCCTCTACAATAACACGTCAATGCATTATGTTTAAAGTAAATAACCAATGGCACTAAATTATCTATTTACACGAGAAATACACAGGCTGAGCGTTTGATCCCTTTTTTGTGAACACGCCTCTACACCCGTATGATTGGTGACGCCCGTGTGAACGTCCAAGTTATCGGTGCATCATCCCGAGTTATTGTCTTTTTTCTGGGGTGGACTTCACCCCAGTTATTAACTGCTAACGCGTGCCCCAAGTACACAGTCTCGCATGACCTTCCCGCTAGCACTGTCCAAAATTAGTTGAAACTGGATACGAATGATCCCGCGGGCGGGAAAATCTCCAGCCTCCTTCTAAAATTTCTGCCACCTAGTCTTGAGCATGCGAAATTCCCCTTTTGTCCTTGGTGCACTGAGAACAACAGTTACAATACCACCCTCATTTACATAATAGGTTGATGCTGCTTTGGTAACTTTTGGTTCCCCCCACCACACGGCACCCCCATTTCGTCTCCCCTCCCGCAAAAATGACTAACTCCACCACACCAGAGCATCTTCCATCATGTTGTCCGTACTTCATCGGCCTTTCTACCCCTCCCCTCTCGAAACCCTAGAATGCACATCCACCGGCGTACCAAAGCCCGTTCACTACCAGCGACGTCCACCTCGCTGAATCTGCTTCCGCGGCCGCATCTACCCCACCCACCTCCCCTAGAAACAAGTAGACTGCTCATCCACCACTGTACCACAACCCACTCAGTGTCGGCCTTGTCCATGACGCCAAATCTGCTTCGCCGGTACTCTCGTCAACCCCAGCGCATCTGCAGCGGCTCCTTCGTACTCCCCACCAGAGATGCTTCGTACACACCCCCCGGAGCCGCCCCACCGACGCCCCCGTCGACGGCCTCTGATCCTCTTCACCGACACCTTCCTCAACCCTACCGAAGCCGCTTCGCCGACACCATCATCAACCCTACCGGAGTAGCTTCGCCTATACCATTCTCAACCCTACCAGAGCCGCTTTGCCAACTCACAAGTCCACAGCCTCAGATCCACTTCGTCGCACCCTCGTCCAACCTACCGAAGCAGCTTCTGACGCCCCGTCCACGGCCGTAGATCCGCATCGTCGACACAATCCTCAACCCAACCACCGGAGTAGCTTCATTGACGCCCTCGTCCATGGCCTCAGATCCGCTTCACCCACACCGTTGTCCACCCTACCGGAGCCGCTCCACAGACACCCTACTTGATGGTTCTAGATCTCCTTACTGGACCCCGACAGCCAGCGCAGCATCATCACCCTTGATGTTTCTAACCTGATTCCCACCGTCTGGCAAGATGCCAAGCACCCGCCACGGCCTAGGTACTTGTCACCTTTAAACCTGTCCAACATCACCTGCCCGATGTACTTCAAATATACTAATAGGTCGTTGTTACATGTTATGCAGCTAGCAAAAACTACAAGGACGATGTTTCTTCTGGATCTAACAGCTTGGCTAACCAAGATCCTGGACTGAGGCACTGCTATGATCTTGTAAGTGTGTCTCTCTCTCTTGTATTGGTGTGTGCCTGCCAACGTGCTTTGCTAGGATTTTCGACCAGTAATCCCTTTGTGCAGACAATGATTTCTACTACTAGCTGCTAAATTAGATATGTAGATGTCATACATGATACTACATCCATTCCTAAATATAAGTCTTTCTAGAGATTCCATCATAGGCTACATATAGAGCAAAATGAGTGAATCTACACTAAAAAATGCATCTATATACATCTGTATGTGGTCCATACTGGAATCTCTACAAAGACATATATTTAGGAACATAGGTAGTACATTACACAAAATCATAGGTGGCATGTAGGAATTCCAGTGCACTACATTAGGCCCCCTTAGAGTGCCTGCTAGTCCAGCACACAGAGTCATGGCTAGTTTATGCTACACACACAATCGTTAATTGGTGGTTTAAATATACGCAAGGGATATGCAATGTATTATCATGTAGAGATGTGCGAAATTAGCCGTGTCAACTTGCAGATAGGGTTACACAATGAAAAAGTACAAGATGTATGTGGCAATTTCATGGAACATCGCGAAAAAAGGAGAGGGAGCGGTGAGCCTATACATTGTGCTATGGTAGGTCACTCCTCCATTACAATCATCATGACATGTTATTTGTATGTCAGCTCCATTGGCCAATTTTCTTAGGGACAGTTATTACGAGTTATCCTAAGAAAATAAGCACCTGTGAATATAAGCTCCAGATAATAAGCCAACCAGTTCTTTTCATTGCCTTCCTTTTCAGCTTATCTTTGGTATGATCAGTGAAAAGTGTAGATTGCATTATATTTTTTCATTTTGCTGCCCATATGAAAATTAATTTGACTTGCAAACATCACAAATTGAACCCAATGCAGTAATTAATATGATAGGAAAATAGACCATCACTATTTGTTCAAAATGTAAATACAAAGATACCATCTACTAGGCACAATCTACTTTGGTCAATGTCTCCATAGAGATCCCATTGCCTAACTTAAACAAAGAACGCATGACCCAAATTTAAATGAAGAACAATTATTTATTGAAATTCGATGGTCCAAGTGGCTGGTTATTATCATATAGCAGTAGCACCTGAAAGCATCATATAGCGGCAGCAGCTCATAGCAACTCATCATACAACAGCAGCAGTGTGCAATTCATCATATACCAGCAGCAACTCATAGCAATTCATCATATAGCAGTAGCAGGAGCATCTCATCGTAGTTCATCATATAGCAGCACCAGGAGTAGCTCATAGAAATTCATCCTATAGCAGCAGCAGGAGCAGCTCATAGCAATTCATCATATAGCAGCAGCAGGAGTAGCTTATAGCAACTCAACATATAGCAGCAACAGCTCATAGGAATTCATCATATAGCAGCAGCAGGAGCAGCTCATAGCAATGCATCATATAGCAGCAGCTGCAGAAGCAGCTCATAGCAATTCATCGTATAGCGGATCAGAATGAAAATTTGGCAAAAAATCAGAGGAGGTCCTCACATTGTTGGATGAGTTCATCCTTCAACAGCACCTCAAGGCCACAACCTAGGAGGAGGGGAGGGGGAATGGGGTGCCTTCGACCGCAGTGTGGCATCAGCCGTAGTTGTGCGGCGCCCGCCGGAGTAGTGCATTGGATGGACCATAGTGGAGCAGTTGCTGGAGACCATGAGAATGAGGGGTGGCGCTAGAGGGAGGAGTAGTCGGGGAGATTTGACCCTACCTGCCGTCCATGTAGCCTAGCTGGACAGAGCATTGTCGAGGACCAGGCCAGATGGGACCAGTGGCGATGGCTCGCTGGAGGAACCCTAGCACTGCAGGTAGGGGATCAAGGTAGAGGGAAAGGGAAGAGGAGATGCAAGCGAGCAGGGTAATGAACACTTGTGTGTTTGTTTTTACTTGAGGGTCAGGTGTGACACGAGCGTGAGTAGTGGCATTTTGAGTGTAATATAGGCAAAAAACAAAGTCACTTCACTATTCCCCTTCCCTTCAATTTTAGTGAGCTTCTACCCAAAACACCCCCCCTCCCTCCAAAGCGAAATAAGTTAAGCCCAAGCCCATAACTCAAAAATGACATCTTTACGTTTTTTATGGATTATTTTGACAATAAGCTCTGAAAAGGTGGAATAGGACTGGCCCTTAACCTGCAATTCAATTGTGCGTGCAATGATGAATCACTCCTGCCTGCTATAGTGTACATTTAGGCATCATCATACATGGCATAACCTAATATATGTGCATTCCATTGTAGAATCCGGAATATGCAATGTTTAGTTCATATGTTGCACATGATGTTTAAATGCTCCTTAAATCTGGTCAGTCAAGTGATGGTCTTTAAGCCTCCTTCTTTTGCTTCTTTTCTTGATATGTAAGATTTGCTCACACATCTGTTCAATTGCTTGTTTGTATCAGCCAGCCATACTAGGACTATTTGCTTTGATTACTTGTTGTTCTTGACCTAACACTCTAACAAAGGTTGTCAACAATTTAAACACTAAGGACTGTTTGTAGTGGGGGCTTGTCTAACTCATAGGTGACATAAAGGTTTGGTTGTACACTAAAGTAGGCTCTCCAAGAGTACCTGGAGATCCAGTTCGAAGGTATGCCTAGTTCTTACATAGTGCACACATAGTAAATGCTCATTTCATTGTGTGCAAGAGACGTGGCATGTTTCATTATGTGGTGTTGTTTTGTTATAATCTCACCCTTTTGTGTTGTTCACAGACTGGAAAGTATGCATATTTATCTTCCAAGGAGACGAGTGACTAGTTTGTGTCACCTTGCAGAGGGGGTGCAAATGAAGATAAGATTGAGGATTTCCAAGTACAAGATCTTAGGAAGGAGCCTTGCAAGAGGAGGAGCAGCGCTGAGCCTGTTCAACCAGTTAAGGTAAGTCACTGTATCCAACTCAACAGTTCAATTGCTTGTTTGTTTCAGGCCTAGTTAAATTGCTATTTTCAGTTGCTTTATTTGTCCTCAGTTAATGAGATGCCCAAACAATGATGCCTCATGTTGGGTACTTGTATAACTATTAGTTGACATAATTAAAGGCCTTACCATTTAATTACTCTGGTGAAGTGTGCCTGAAGCTTTGAAGTCTATTAACCAACTATTACTGCATGAGGCTCACAATCTAGTTTATACTAGGCTAATGATTGCATAGTTTTTCTTGCTGTAGTAGGTTTGTATGAATCCCTCTGTTGTTCATTATGCTCCCTAAGACTTTAATTGAGCTACAGAATGGCCAACTGCTTGCTTACTTATACGCAACGTGCTGTCTAAATTTGTAACATGTCTGTGTTTTGGATTTGGCCCCAACATCATGCTCCTCTGGTGAGCTAAGAGAGATTTCTGTATGCGGGCTACAGACTACCATTTTTATAATTTTTAAAATATCACCTGCTTATGCTTCATGACATGTAACATTATTGTTAGTCCTGTTTTGCCATGTACAAAATAGTCTGTCTTGCTTGCTTCACTGTTGTAACTATATTTTTGCCCTAGTCATGTGTACTTACAGAAACATTTCAGGATGAAGTGACATCAACACAAAGATTTGCGAGCAATGCGGCATGGCCATTACGAAATGATTTTGGATTGGAATTGGAATGTGCTGATGTTCTCGAGCATCAACTAGAGGTGGCAAGACAACGTGTACATGATTCTCAACATATAATCACCAAGTTGAGACTGGACTTGCAGGTATTAGATGCAGGAGTCAAAAAAATGAAATGAGACACTGAGGTAACCAGGAAGGAATTGGAGATTTTGCAGACTGAAATTTGTGCTATCTGAATCCGGCCAATCCTATTTTCTGAAGAGATTATAGTTCAAATGGTAAGTTCTTCTGATGCGTGTCCATGATGTATGAGCTTTATTTGTCCAGTGTATGTAATTTGTTGTTGTTTTGTATGCTTTATTATCACTGGTGCCGAACTATAATGCCTATTGGGTATATTTGGCTATAATTTCTTTATTGTATAGTGTAGGATTATTCTATGTTTATATACCTTAGTCTTTTTATTATATAGTGTACGTTTTTAGAGGTGATACTATATAGTAGGATAATTCTTGAATATGCTATATCGTTGAAACGGGGGCCAACACGCCCAAACATTTCCTGGACGCCATAAAAACGAACAAACATGTGTAGTCAAAGCGGGCCTTAATTGGGTTGGTCAAAATAATATTTAGTGGATCCCAAATGTTGTGGCCCACCGTAACAACGGCTCTTAGTAGGCCGTTAACAAGCCAAAAGCTCGATAGCACCGTATAAATGGAAATGGCCCATGGGCCTCTAGCAGGCTGAAATAAATGTCAAATTGTTCTCGGCCCTTTTACTTTACGGGCCAGTAAGAGGCCGAAAGTGTTATGGGCCAGAGGAGGCCCAATTTGCAAACTAGGCTTTTACCAGGCCAAAAGTCGCGACGGGCTAAAATTTTACCCCATGGAACGTGGGTCCCTAATGGACCCAAAGTCAAATGCCCAACTGTTGTGCGGGCCGTTAACAGGCCGAAAAACAAAATGGGCTAGGAATTGGCCCATTTACCGAATGGGCCGAGGACAGGCCTAAAGTCACAACGGCCTAGAATTGGCCCAACTATAGAATGGGCTGAGAAAAGGCCGAGAGACGTTCTGGGCCGTTAACGGGCTGGAACTTACAATGGGCTACTAACAGGCTGAAAGAAGCTCGGGCTGTAATTAGGCCCAAAGATGCAGCAGGCCATTAACAGGCTAAAATTGACGATGGGCTGGAAATTGTAAAATCTAGAATGGGATTTTGATGGGCGAATTCTGTGTAACTTGTATGGGTCGTGCTTGTGAATGGGCCTGACTCAAGTAGGCCGCTAATGGGCCGGCCCGCTTATTTTGACAGGCCTGGCCTTTTAACCTGAATATGCCACTATTGGGCTAAGACACATGTCGACGTATCATATGTGTGTTCCGTCCATTCGCTGGATGACAACTGTCCGAACACCGGGCCGACGCGTCGATCTACCGGCGAATGAGAATTTTACACGTGGAAAATTCCCATTGGTCTGTGCTGTTAACAGGTTATCGGATCCAAACCGGAACCCGATAGCTTAACGGCGACCCATTACGATGGATGCCACGTGTCAGTTACCCTTGACGAAAGCACTTCTATGACGCGCGATTTATCGTCATGGAAGTGGACACTTCTGTGATGATAATTTTTGTAATGTCATGGAACACTTCTACGACAACACATGTATGACTATCTTGATTCTGTCATAAAATCGTCATGGATGTACATGCATGACAGAAAACGTGACCTACTGTGACAAACACATATCATCACAGAAGTGTATTTTTTTGTAGTGTATTGCACCCACGCATGATAGTCCAATTATCTTTTTGAAGTCTCCCTACTACACTATATCGGAGAAGTTTGCGCCCATTAAGGATTATATTGATGGGTTGCGTTTTACTACTACACATGATGATTTTGATAGATATAATATGCATGTTCTTGCTGCTCCTACTTGCAATTATTATGTGAGAGGAACTACATCTCCGCCTCTCTATGTTTCTAATACGATAAAATTGCAAGAAACTACTTATACTATGTATTGGCCTTTACTTGATGTGCATGAATTGTTCTTTTATGACATGACGATGCATATGAAGAGAGTTAGACTTTGATGTTGCATGATATATGTTACTTTGTGCTCACTACTAAATCACAAATCATTGTTAATTAAAATTGGCTTTGATATACCTTGGGATCCGGGTGGATACATTACTTGAGCACTATATGCCTAGCTTAATGGCTTTAAAGAAAGCGCTGCCAGGGAGACAACCCGAAAGTTTTAGAGATTCATTTATTTATGTTGAGTGCTTTTAAAAATTTTAAAAAACAAAAAAATAAAGTGGGGAACCTAAAACTTTTCAAAAAGAAAAGTGAAAGTAAGAAAGACGGGCACCGTTGTAATGTGGGAGCTCCTTGAACTTTGTTCATGCCCATGGAAACTTTGCAAATCTTAATTACAGAGACTTTCAACAAAAATAATTATCCCCTTGTACAAATCCATTGTATTATAAAAATAATGTGCCAAGATTTGCCTTTAGGATGATTAGATTGATTGTTTGGTTTGTGCAGTAAAAAAACAAAAACTTTGGCTGTAGTGCGTGAATTTTCATATTTTTTTACTGGAACGCCGAATGTTTCTAAAACTTTTTGCACAATACTTCTATAAAAAATATTTATTTATTCCTAATTTTTCAGAATTTTTGGAATTACAGAAGTATGGTAGCTGTTCATATTTCTACATACTGTCATGTTTAATACCGATTTTGTTTTTGATGCATTGTTTTGCTAGTTTTGATGAAACTAGCAATTTTATCGGTGGTATAAGCCATGTAGAAGTTATAATACAGCAGATAAAATACAAAAATAAAATATGAATGGGTTTGCAACAGTACTTAAAGTGGTTATTTGTTTTATTATACTAACGGATCTCACGAGGGTTTTGTTAAGTTTTGTGTGATTGAAGTTTTCAAGTTTTGGGTGAGATCACGATGGATGATGGAATAAGTGATACGTCTCCAGCGTATCTATAATTTGTTTATTGTTACATGCTATTATATTATCTATTTTGGATGTTAATGGGCTTATTTATACACTTTTATATTATTTTTGGGACTAACCTACTAACCCAAGGCCCAGTGCAAATTGCTGTTTTTTTGCCTATTTCAGTGTTTCGCAGAAAAGGAATATCAAACGAAATAAAACCTTCGGGAGAGTTATTTTTCGAACAAACGTGATCCAGAGGACTTGGAGTGGACGTCAATAAATCAACTAGGAGGCCACGAGGTAGGGGGGCGCGCCTACCCCCCTAGGCGTGGCCTCTACCCTCGTGGGCCCCTTGTGGCACCACCGACCTACTTCTTCCTCCTATATATATATATATATATATATATATATATATATATATATATATATATATCCATATACCCCGAAAACATCCAGGAGCACCACGAAACCCTATTTCCACCGCCGCAACCTTCTGTACCCAAGAGATCCCATCTTGGGGCCTTTTCCGGAGCTCCACCGGAGGGGGAATCGATCACGGAGGGCTTCTACATCAACACCATAGCCTCTCTGATGATGTGTGAGTAGTTTATTTCAAACCTTCGGGTCCATAGTTATTAGCTAGATGGCTTCTTCTCTCTCTTTGGATCTCAATACAAAGTTCTCCTCGATCTTCTTGGAGATCTATTCAATGTAACTCTTTTTGCGGTGTGTTTGTCGAGATCCGATGAATTGTGGGTTTATGATCAAGTTCATCTATGAACAATATTTGATTCTTCTCTGAAATCTTTTATGTATGATTGGTTATCTTTGCAAGTCTCTTCGAATTATCAGTTTGGTTTGGCCTACTAGATTGATCTTTCTTGCGATGGGAGAAGTGCTTAGCTTTGGGTTCAATCTTGTGGTGTCCTTTCCCAGTGACAGCAGGGGCAGCAAGGCACGTATTGTATTGTTGCCATCGAGGATAAAAAGATGAGGTTTATATCATATTGCTTGAGTTTATCCCTCTACATCATGTCATCTTGCCTAATGCATTACTCTGTTCTTATGAACTTAATACTCTAGATGCATGCTGGATAGCGGTCGATGTGTGGAGTAATAGTAGTAGATGCAGAATCGTTTCGGTCTACTTGTCGCGACGTGATGCCTATATACATGATCATGCCTAGGTATTCTCATAATAGTATTTTGTTCACCCACCGTAATACTTATGCTATCTTGAGAGAAGTCACTAGTGAAACCTATGGCCCCCGGGTCTATTCTCTATTATATTAATCTCCCGTCAACAAGCTATTTCTGTCGCTGTTTATTTTGCAATCTTTACTTTCATCCTATATCATAAAAATACCAAAAATATTTATCTTATTATTATTATCTCTATCAGATTTCACTCTCGTAAGTGCCATGAAGGGATTGACAACCCCTTTATCGCGTTGGTTGCGAGGTTCTTATTTGTTTGTGTAGGTACGAGGGACTTGCGTGTAATCTCCTACTGGATTGATACCTTGGTTCTCAAAAACTGAGGGAAATACTTATGCTACTTTGCTACATCACCCTTTCCTCTTCAAGGGAAAACCAACACAGTGCTCAAGAGGTAGCAAGAAGGATTTCTGGCACCGTTGCCGGGGAGATCTACCACAAGTCAAGACATACCAAGTACCCATCACAAACTCTTATCCCTCGCATTACATTATTTGCCATTTGCCTCTCGTTTTCCTCTCCCCCACTTCACCCTTGTCGTTTTATTCGCCTATTCTCCTTTTGTTTTTCTTTCGCCATGGCCGAATTAAAAAGAGCTAAGGGTTTTCTCCCTAGCTTTAGTGCTTTGGATAGTCCATCTGTTCTTTCTAAGCTCATAAATAATGATGCTATGGAAAGACCTACCGGGGTTATCAATGAGGGTTTGAATAATTTCGATGAAGATGATCCTGGATTTTTTTGTTATTTACTTGATGAGTCTTTAAAAGATGCTTGGGATAGATTATTAAGAATCCGAGCCAGCTATGTACCCTAGTAGCATATCGAAATATATCTGAAAAGCTTTTATGTTGCCTTACTGTTGGGGATATTACTGTTGGACATAAACCGGATAGGAGTGGCCAGGTTAACTCTATGAGGATTAGAAGCCCAGGAAGACAAATGATGGTGACGCTTTATGAAGGCCCAAGGCCCAAAGGTGGGTTAAGGCCTATAGATATAAACTAACATTATCATGTAACTTGTATTGTAAGATAGGAGGAATAGAGACCGAGTTGGACACGTTGATGATCCGGCCTTGGGACTCTATAAACCGACGGGCGTCGACCTATGTATATAAAGGGACAACTCGGTGGCGGTTTAGAAAGGACACACAACAACTCAAGAGCCAGGCAAAGCGGATTTTCTCCCTGGTCATCGAAACCCTAGCAATTCCATCACAACAGGAGTAGGCTTTTACCTTCATCGTAAGGGGCCAAACCAGTATAAAACTCTCGCGTCCTTTGTCCGCTTTAACCCCTTTAAGCTAACCTGTAGCGATGGCTCCACGACTAAGTCCTTTCACAAGGACATCTGCCGTGACAAAACCACGACAGTTGGTGCCCACCATGGGGTTGTCGCATGATGGTTTTGAGTTCTTGAAGGGCAGCTTCAACGGACTCAATGGATACGCTGTGGGCCAGATGACTAAAAGTCGTCGCGGTAAGCTCTACATCGACGACGCAGGATGGGGTCCCGAGGCCGGTTCACTTAAATACGGGTACCGGGTCCCCTTTGGTGGAATTCATGTCTTCATCGGCAAGATCGGCGAACCGGGCCCTGAGCCAGACATCTACACCGACATCATCGAGATGGCTCAGCATGCAAGCTCTGCCCAGGTTCAGCCCGTCATAAATCATGTCTTCGTGGGTGTCATCCATGGAGCGGAATATGAGGATAGATTGGCATCTGGTGGCGAAATCGTTGTTTGCTCTGATGACGAGTCTTCAACCGGAGAGACCGAGTCGCTGTACCAGCTGCGGGATGGCCGGATTAGTGGAGGTTCCGATGGCAACAATATTTTGGACCCCCTCGATCTGCCAAGCCGGGTCGCGGTCTTCATGGCCGGTACACAACCAGCGCAGCACTCTTCTACCGGCGCGGCAATGATCTCCTGTTCAGCAACAGCAACACCAGCAGGAGCAGGGGGCTCTACGCCGCCTCCGGCTCAGGTTTTGTCCGATTTGTTCGACGCTTTAGCAATGTTACTGGCAGCAGAGGTGGACGCGGCAAACCGGGATCAGCACAACGCAGAGATTGCGAAGGTGAAGGATCAGATAACTCAAGCTAAAGCGGACCTAGCAGCAGAAAACACCAGGATGGCTACAGAGTGGGCCGGATTGGAGGCTTAGGCGTACCAGCTTATGCTGGATCAGAGCGCGTCAGATGACATCATGAGGAGAAGATACCGATCGCACCTTCTGTCAGTCTTGGAGGCAAGGAATCTCTTTAACACGCCAGGAGCGGGCACCAGCAACCAACCTGTGGTGAACCGGGCGGAGGCACTTGGGACCGGGGCACCGGTTCAGCCTCGTGCGACGGATCTACCGCCTTCGCCTCATCAGAACGACATTCCACCACGACACGTCTCAACACCTCTGGGTCATTACTCTAACCCATTGGATAACATCGTTGCTGCCGCTTCACGATTGGCAGCTCCCGATTGATGGCGAGTCCCCCGTAGCAGTTGAGACACGATGGGCTAGGGAGCTCCTACAGATGGCTTTGACTCAGCAGCAGGCCTATTCATATAGCCGCGAAAGGATTCATTCTACTCCCCGCCCAAGCCGGAGCTACAGCAGGCATATCGATGAACCGGCTGTATCAAGCAGTGCGAGGAATCGTAATCCGCCCCATGGCAATAACTCGGCGGGTGGCGGTGGCAATGCCCAGGATGTAGTGGATCGCGCTAGGGCACGTCGGGAAGCCGAGTTAGCGGCGCAGCATGAAGCTCTGGTTCGTCAGCTCACGCCGGTTCGTTAGTTCACTCCGGTTCGTCCAACAACATCGGTGGAACCAGGGGTTACTTCCAGTTCTTTGGGAGTGCCATGTCTTGTCCCAGCGTTGCGCAATGTACGGTTACCCAAGGATTTCAAGGGCCCACATAAGGTGCCGAATTACATCGCTGATTTATCCCCTGAGTCATGGGTGGAGAGTTATGAGATGGCAATGGAGATGCTGGATGTGGACGAAGCGGCGTGTGCCAAATACCTTACCATGATGTTGGAGGGAACAACTCGCACCTGGCTGAAAAATCTGCCAGCCAACTCTATTGGATCATGGGCCGAGTTAAGGGCTCGGTTTATCCAGAACTTCAAAGATACGTGCAAGAAGCCCATGTCCATCGTGGATTCAGCTGCCTGTGTCCAGGAGGAAGGAGAATCAACAACCCACTGGGTGCGCCGGGTTTCGGAGATTTTTCATTCGTCAGACCGCAACAACGCTGACACAGCCATTTAAACATTGGAAGGCAATTTCCGGTTTGTGCCTTTGAAGCTGAAATTGGGACGGCTTAAACGCCATTGTAATGACATGGGAACACTTATGGTGGCTCTGGTGAAGTATGCCGACTCTGATAGTACCAAGGACCCCGAGTCTGAGGATGACAAGACAAGGAAGGGAAAGAAGAGCACCAATGCCAAGGGGTAGGAGCATAATCCGGCAAGACATGGGAACAATGGTAAACGCAAGGCAGATAATAGCTTGGACTTTGTGGCTAACACCAACGCCTAGGATAATGGTCAACAGCGTAAGGGTAAATCGCCCCAGCGGGGTGGAGGTTTAGGCCCCAATCTAGAGCGCATGTTAAATCAGCCTTGCCCAAAGCACGGATCAAAGGAGAGACCCGCTACGCATCTTTGGAAAGACATTATGCGGGAGTTCAAAAATTCAAATCTTCTTCAATATGATAACGGACCGCGCGGCGGTTCAGGAGGCGGTTTCCATGGGCCGTGTTATGGTGGTGGTAGTTCTGGTTCAGGGTTCCAGGGCAACCAAACCGGACATGGCAATTAGAATGGCCAGGGCAACCAGGGAGGTTACAACCATCAGGGGAATCAACAGCAGCAGCAATCAGGTTATCAGAGCAATCCAAAACATTTGAATAGTGGGCAGTATCATGTCTTCACCACTAGTTTATGTAAGCGCGATCAGAAGCTTCATAAAAGAGCTGTGAACTCTGTTGAACCGGCAGCACCTCATTATCTGCGCTGGTCTGAACAGCCCATCCCGTGTAGTCGAGAGGATCATCCACCCCGGGTTGACAATCCAGGTCATTTGGCTTTAGTGGTGGCACCCCAGGTTGGGGGCTATAAATTTACCAAGGTGCTTATGGATGGAGGAAGCAGTGTCAATATCCTTTACTATGAAAACTTTCGTCGCATGGGGTTAACAGATAAGAATCTTAAACCGTCGAACACTGTGTTTCATGGGGTAGTGCCTGGTAAATTGGCATACCCAGTTGGTAAGATAGCTCTGGAAGTTTCTTTCGGAGACGATCATGATTCAAGATCAGAGGTGTTGACTTTTGAAGTGGTGAAAATCAAGAGTCCATATCATGCCCTGTTCGGATGGCCGGCTTATGCTAAGTTCATGGTAAGGCCTTGTTATGTTTATTTGCAGCTTAAGATGTCGGGTCATAAGGGGACCATCACGGTGCATGGAAGCCGGAAGATTGCTTTGGAATGTGAAGAAGGGGATGCAGCTTATGCTGAGTCGGTTGGTGCCACGGAGGAGCTGAAATTTTACAAAGACAATGTTGATCCGGCAGATGTGACCTCTCTGAAAAAGCCAACTACTGAGCATGATCCAGAACTGGAGTTTAAATTAGCTGAGGAAACTAAACTGGTTGACTTTGTTCCTGGCGATTCATCCAAGCAGTTCAGCATTAGCGCTAACTTGGATCTGAAATAGGAAGGGGCACTCATCGAGTTCATCCGTGAGAACCGGGACATCTTTGCATGGAAGCCTTCTGACATGCCAGGTGTACCGAGGGAACTCGCTGAGCACACCCTTAATATAGATCCTAAGTTTAAACTGGTCAAGCAGTTTCTTTGCTGCTTCAACGAAGAAAGGCGTAAGGCTATTGGTGAGGAGGTAGCCCGACTCTTGGCAGCAGGGTTTATTGTGGAGGTCTTTCACCCTGAGTGGTTAGCTAATCCGGTGCTGGTACTTAAGAAAAATGGCACTTGGCGTATGTGTGTGGATTACACGGATTTAAACAAAGCTTGTCCAGCTAACCCCTTTGCTCTCCTTCGAATCGATCAAATTATTGATGCTACAGCAGGTTGTGACCGTTTGTGTTTTCTAGATGCTTATTCTGGTTATCATCAGATCAAAATGGCAGTTAAGGACCAGGAGAAGACAGCCTTCATAACTCCCTTTGGTGCCTTCTGCTATGTATCTATGCCTTTCAGGCTCAAGAGTGCCCAGGCAACTTATCAGCGTTGTGTTCAGAATTGTCTACATAAATAGATTGGGCGCAACGTACATGCGTATGTGGATGATATTGTGGTGAAATTCAGAAAGGAGGAGACATTGATAGGTGACTTGAGGGAGACTTTTGATAACCTCCGGGTTTATAAGATGATGCTTAATCCAGCTAAATGTTTCTTTGGTGTACCAGCAAGCAAGCTTTTGGGTTTTCTGGTGTCTAACAGAGAGATTGAAGCTAATCTGGAGAACATCACAGCTATCACGTCTCTCGCTAAACTCGCGTGCATTAATGATGTTCAGCGTCTGGCAGGCCGAATTGCAGCCTTAAGCCGGTTTATCAGTCGCCTTGGAGAGAAGGCTATCCCTTTGTATCAGATGTTAAAGAAAAAGGATCACTTAGTCTGGAGTGATGCTGCTGATGAAGCACTTGCAGATCTGAAAAGACAGTTAGCCGAGCCACCTGTCCTTGCGGCTTTGGTTGATAAGGAGCCTTTATTGCTATATGTGGCTGCTAATGCCCGAGCTGTTAGTGTGGCTATTGTTGTGGAGCGCAAGGAGGCTAGGAAAGAGTATCTGGTTCAACGGCCGGTTTATTATATCAGCGAGGTGCTTATAGAATCCAAACAGAGATACCCACATTGGCAGAAATTGGTGTATGGTGTTTTTATGGAAAGCCGAAAGCTCAAGCATTATTTTCAAGGTCATCCTATCACAGTGGTCAGTTCAGCCCCACTGGGAGATATCATCCAAAACATAGAAGCAACAGGCCGGATTGCTAAGTGGGCTATTGAGCTTGGACCTCACAGACTCAAATATACACCTCGCACAGCAATCAAATCCCAAGCACTCGTGTACTTCATCAATGATTGGACAGAGTCGCAAGCACCGGAGGAAAAGCCAGACAACACTTATTGGACTATTCACTTTGATGGGTCTAGGCAATTGGAGGGTTCGGGGGCTGGAGTCATATTAACTTCCCAACGAGGTGATAAGTTTTGTTATGTTCTCCGTTTAATGTTCCCTTGTACTAACAATGCAGCTGAGTATGAGGCTTGCTCCATGGTCTTCAGATAGCTAAGGAAATGAACTTAAGCCGGGTTAAGTGCTTTGGTGACTCGGACCTGGTGGCTCAGCAGGTATCTGGCACTTGGGATTCCGAGGATCCACTTATGGCAGCATATAGACGAGAGGTGGACGCAGTGGCTGGTCACTTCAAGGGTTATCAAGTGGACCACATAGACCGGTGGAAGAATGAAGCAGCAGACGCTTTAAGTCGCCTAGGCTCTCAACGTAAACCGGTGCCACCCAATACCTTCCTCGATGTACTGCATAATCCGTCAGTGAAAATACCTACGGAGGAGGATTTGGCTGTGCCTGACCCGGAGGCTCAATTGGTGGCGGCTCTTCATGTTATTCTGGATTAGACGGTCCCATGCCTGGCATACATGAACCGGGGCGAGTTGCCAGACGATGAAATCTTGGCCCGGCAGATAATCTAGCGATCCAAGTCAATGACCATTGTCAATGGGGAGCTACATCATTGTAGCGTCATAGGAGCATTTCAGTGTTGTGTCTCCCCTCAAGAAGGTTGTGAGATCTTGTGTGAAATCCATGAGGGAGATTGCGGTCACCACACCGGTTCAAAATCCCTGGTGGCTAAGGCTTTTCGTCACGGCTTCCATTGGTTGACAGCTCATGCCGGTGCTGACGATTTGGTAAAGAGGTGTGATGGTTGTCAAAAGTTTGCATGCCGTGCTCATGTTCTGGCCCAAGAGTTGAGAATGATCCCAATAACTTGGTTGTTTGCAACTTGGGGGCTCGATATGGTTGGACCTTTTAAGAGGTCCAAGGATAAGAAGACTCACATGTTAGTAGCACTTGATAAGTTTACCAAGTGGGTAGAGGCAGAGCCAGTCAGTAAGTGTGATGCAGCCACGGCGATTCAATTCATAAAAAAGGTGATATTCCCGGTTTGGTTTTCTACACAGCATTATCACTGATAATGGTACTAATCTGTCCAAGGGTGCTATGGAGGAATTTTGTCAACGAGAGCACATCCGGCTTGACGTGTCATCAGTGGCTCACCCCCAATCTAATGGTCAGGCAGAAAGGGCCAATCAAGAAATTTTGAGAGGTATCAAACCCCGGCTTATGGTTCCTTTAAAGCAGATGCCAGGTTGTTGGGTGGAGGAGTTACCTTCTGTATTATGGAGCATCAGCACCACACCAAACAGATCTACGGGTTACACGCCTTTCTTCATGGTTTACAGAGCAAAAGCAGTTCTCCCTAGTGACATACGTCATGACTTGCCCCGTGTAGCGGCTTATGTTGAAGCTGATAACGAGAAAGCATGTCAGGACTCACTGGACCTGTTAGATGAGGAGCGTGATCTTGCGGTCGCACGTTCAGCAATTTACCAACAAGATCTGCGATGTTATCACAGCCGCCGGGTGAAAACCAGGACTTTTCAAGAAGGCGATCTCGTGCTCCGGCTCATCCAGGATCAGACTGATATGCACAAGTTATCCCCACCTTGGGAAGGGCCTTTTGTGGTCAGCAAAAATTTGCACAATGGATCATACTACCTTATCATGTCCGAGAGCACAAAGGGTCACGTAAATCAGAGGAGGAGACCCGGCGGCCATGGAATATAGCTCATCTTCGGCCTTACTATACTTGAGCCATAGGCTCTTTTTTCATGTACATAATTATGACAATGTATATATTATAGTCAATATAATAAACCGGAGCCTCAGCTAAAGCGGGGTCTCTGTTTGTTTTACATCATGTGTTTTCATGGGGGCTTCTGTTTACAAAGCGGAGTTCTGTTGATCCGGCTTGTAAAGCCACACATATAAAGGAAATCACTAGGGGGCTTGGTCATATCTGAACCTTAGCTACACCTCTTGATAGGCTTAAAGCCAAAGGGAAATCACTAGGGGGCTTGGTTGTATTTACACCATAGCTACACCTCTTGATAGGCTTAAAGCCAACAGGAAATTATGTGGGGCCAAAGAGAGTGTTGCACCGGAACAACTCAAACATAGGCACCCACCGAGCATAGCTCAAATGTTGCTTAGGGGCTCTTTGCTTCTCAAAGAACAAAGAGTCTGCACCTTTGCAATAGGCTATCAAGCCAGGCTTGGAAGCCAGGTGTATTCACCTAAAACCCCGGGTTATCCTGCCTCTTTAAGTAAGCCACTCCGTCCAGGTAAACCTGGTATGACCCGTCGAACGTTTGACAAGTCAATCTCATAGACCCTGAACTTGTCAAAGTTAAAACGATGATTGGCTAAAGATTGAGGTCCATCTTAAAAGGCTTTGAAAAATGGTTTAACTCAGTGGCCTGGCAGCCCATGAAAAGCCTCGATTTAGGGCCTGGCAGCCCATGAAAAGCCTTGCATATTCTTCTTGTGTTTTTTTGCAAAGTTTTTCTTTTTTGATATTCATAAGTGTTTTCTGATAAACCGGCGTTTATTACAACCCGGCATGGCTTACAATGCTAAATTGTTAGTACATGATCAGATATAATACGGTGCTTATTGCTCCGGTCTGGTTTTGACTACAAGTCACCAGTATTATATGGTTAAACCGGTGTTTATCATAACCCGGTACGGTTTTATCGTAAACCGGCAAACCTGGAAGGAGTCATCTATACTCCAGCTTGGTGTTATCACCTCTTTTCTACACAACCATGGGTGAAAGGAACGAGGTAACAAGTATTTTTTTCTATGTTATAAACAACCTTGGTCCTACATCCAGGTTCTATATTTGGGCATCATGACCCGTCCAGCGGTAAACCGCCAAGACTTTTTTTTCAGTCTCTTGTATGCAGGAACAAGTTAACATACAGCCACTGCGGATTATGCATATAATAACAATCCCAAAAGCATGCCGAGTTATCAGTATCCAGCAACATAAGTATGCTCGATGGCATAACAGACAAAGTGTTTGAACTAGCCTATTACAAGGCGTTTTTTCTGCCCACATAGGATAAATGTTTCAGCAAGAAAGGGTAGGCTATGACGGGCTAAAGCGGCTCTCTGGTTCAGGATTCGTCACCAGGATGGCTTGAAGATTGTGGATCATCTTGAGTAGGTGCATCCTCCTCCTCTCTACCTAGTGGCTGGAAGTCAATTGTTGTCCAATCGATTCCGGTTAAAGCTTGGAACACGGTTTCTTCACTTATAAGGGGGGAAGGATCAATGCCAGGGGCATAAGTGTGCTTACGAATTGGTTTAACAAGATCCTCTACATCATGTATCGGCGCGGGATATCTTTTCTGATCAACATCATAAACCAGTTGATAATGAGACAGATTCATTTCATCCGCCAATTTGCTCGCTATGGGTCGCATTTCCCTTGTTAGTCTTTGGAGATCATCATTGTTGAATTCTGAACCGTCTTCCTTTACGCTGGGGTACCCTTAGCCAATATCTGTCGGTTTAAGATCTGGAATCCATGCCTTGGCCCGGATTAGCGCAGTCAGTGCGCCTGACCTTGCAGCTGATTTTTTCAGTTCATCCAACCGGGCAGGCAACATTAACAGCTTCTCGATGGTTTCTTTTATCAACGTTGGAGGAGGCCTGTTGTAAGCAGCAGTGCAAATAGCCCGTTGGGATCCGGAATATAGCTACTCTATCAACGTATAGGCAGCCTTTAGCTTCATCCGCATATCAGAGCCCAGATGGGTAATGCGGGTCCCTGTGACATTGTAAGCATCAGTAAACCGGCAGCTGATAAGGAAAAGGTAACTTGAAAAACGTCAGATGAGGACGCTTACCAAACACAGCAGAAGTCATAGCGTTTATTTGCCGCTTTAAACCGGTGAGTTCCTCAACCACCAGTTTCAGGGCTACTTCTGCATCTTCAGCCTTCTTTGCTAAAGCAGCCTTCTCTATGTCCCAATCTACACGCTCCTTTTTAAAGGTTTCCTTCAGCTTCTCCATGGCTGCTAACGCATTAGTCAGTTCTTCCTTAGCTTTGGAAGCCTCCGCTTGCTGAGATTTAATATTCTCCTGAAGGTCAGCAGTTTGGGCATCCTTCTTACTTAGCTCGGCCTACAAAGACAAGATATATCATCAATGGGCTCTATATATTTGAAGTACCAAGCGTATAACAAGTTATGCACTTTGCACTTGGGGGCTAATGCCTACTCGCTTCATTCTAGAAAATTATTTCAAGTCCCAAGCGTATAATACAAGCATTATTCTTGGCACTTGGGGGCTAATGTACATCTGCTCAGAAGTAATAGTAATTAAGTCCCGGCTCACCTTGGAAAGGTAAACCGGCCCTTGGGGACTACACGGGCAAAAGTTACAAGGATACAATGCTAAAATACCGGTTCATTTTAACGGATCAACCGACCCTTGGAGGATAAGTATGCAGAAGTATGGTATTATGAAGTCCCGGTTTTTGATTAGTATCATAAATCGGCCCTTGGGAGCTACTGGAATTGGTACGTACAATTGGACTTAAGAGAGAAAAGGATTTGCACTTACTTCATAACGTTCCTTCATCAAATTCACTAAACCGGCTTCATAGTCATGGTCTGAGTACAGACGGTTCAGAAAACCAGAATGGAGCTCTTGGGCGTTAAGGTGGGCATAGCTTGATAAATCAGTGCTCCATTTGCCTTTCTCCATGGCAGCACGTTCTTCTTTGGCACTATGTTTTGCCAAAACAACAGGATGGCCAGGGGATGTGAGGCCAACGCCAGTGATGATAACCTCATCTTCCTTGTCGCCAGTAGCTCTTTTTGGAGTTTATGGAATATCAATAGCTTTAACTAGACTAGAAGGCCCATCATCAGTCCGGACTGGGCTTGCCGGTTTATTAGCTTGCACAGTGGTATCAACTTCTGCTTGTTCATCAACATTATGATCTTGAGGGGGCGGTTCATCAAATGTGGCCTCAGTATTTGGACCTTCCGGTTTCGTAGTCAGCAATGGTTCAATAACCACATGGTCGTCAGACAGGTTATTCACTCGAGCCTTCTTACTGGGTCTAGCCTTGGCTCTACAAAGAACAGATGCAAAGGTTAGCATAGCATACAAAGTATAAAGCATCAAAAGATTGAGTTGAAACATTTACCCAGCAACGGTCTTAAGAGGAGGGAGTTGTGTGGCCGTCGATTCGCCGGATGATGAAGAAGGTGTCACCTGATAATTCGAATCGGACGGATTAAGAGGTTGTCAGAAATAGCCTGCCTTGGGATAAGAAGTGTCAGAAGTGGGTGAGACCTCAGGTCGGTGTTTTCGAACTATGGTGTTTGGTAAACCGGTCGAAGTGACCGTTTGGCCGCTGTGCCGGGTTGTGCGGCGAGCCTCGTGCTGCTGCTTCTTCAAAAGAAATTTTGGATCCAAGTGAGCAAGAGGGTGAGAGAATCTTACTTTCCGGGCTGCTTGACGGATTTTTTGTGTTGGTAGAGGGTCTAAATTGGAGGAAAGGATAATGACCTCTGCATCGTCAGCTTGGCTGCCCTCAGCGTCCTCCTGATAAATATCATTGTCAATGAGGTGCATGAAAAGTGAACCAAGTGAATCAAGTTCTACCTCTGCTTCCGGTTCATCAGGGTCGTCATCAAGCTCTAAACTGATGGGTTTAGTTGCCTTTCTCTTCGTGGTTTTCTTGACAGCTTTCGTTTTAGGTCGAGAAGGCTTCACCGCTTTTTCCTGAGGTTTCTTTTTCCAGAACAGATCATCACCCTGTTTAAAAATGGGCAGAGGGTATTCAAAGTTGCACAGTTCAAAAATAGCAGATGTAAAGCGGAAGCAAAAACAATACTTATAGAGGGCGGTTTGTTCTGTGTATAAAAGGGACTTAACCCGGTCTTGCTACAGACAGTTTCCGCGTCATTCAGCATTTTCTTGACAGATTCAGTAACTTCCTCATTTGTTAGCTGAATGTCAATATGACATTGGGATTCTTTTACGTCACTAGTGTACTCGCAAATTAAACCGCAGCAGTGACTTAATGGCAAGATGCTCCAGGATATCCAGCAACGGACGAAGTCCACACCTGTTAAACTGTTGGCCATGAAAGCTCTAAGCTTGGCGAGTTGTGGTGCGTATGAGGCCCATTCCTTGGCGCTTAGTCATTGCGGAAGCAGATGAGTATTGCCGAGCCGGTGAGCACGGTAACCCGGCAGAGGGTTCTCATCTTCAGGAGAGGTGTCCTTGCAATGGAACCAAGTTTGATTCCACTCTTTTGGGTGACTATGAAGTTTGGCGTGAGGAAAACCAACATCCTTCCTTTTCTGAATGGAGATGCCACCAAGCTTAGTATTGGGCCCGTCTACGAATTCAGTGCGACGGTTTAAGTGGAAGAAATCCCGGAACAGCTCGACAGTCAGTTCTTCTTGTAGATACGCTTCACAAAAAACCTGAAAGTTGCAGATATTGGATACAAAGTTGGGTCCAATATCTTGAGGGTGGATCTAAAAGCTGGCAAGTACATCTCGGAAAAACTTGGATCCAGGCGGTTTAAAACCACGGCCTATATGATCAGCAAACACCACTACTTCATCCTCTCTGGGAGTAGGAGGATTTTCCGGCCCAGGAACTCGCCACCGGATTTCATTTTTCTTCGGTAAGGTACCAATTTTGACCACTCCATTCAGTTTCTCCTCAGTAACCCGGGAAGGGGCCCAGTTACAGGAATAGAATTGTTTGGCCATTGCAAGTGAAGAGCTGAAAAGAGATAATGCCGGTTTATGATTCATTAATGACAATGCATACGGTACAACAGGTTGAGGAAAAAGGAATTCAAGCATATAAAATTGATAAACCGAAGGAAGTTATAAATCGCCTACGACAAAGTGTTTTTAAGTGGTACCGTGATGCACGGTTTACAAGGGGACCAATGGCATATGACAAATTATTTTCTACAGAGATAAACCGCCTGTGCAGGTAAAGAAGGTACAGATCTGAAGCAAAAAATGGCTAAGCGAAGAAAAGCAGGTTTCACAGAATCACGTTTGCGTTTTGGATCTACTACAAGTCAGGAAAAGAAAAAAGATTTAGACCTAAAAAAGGTTGGTCTTGGAGCAGTTCATTAAGGTACAGATCAAAGTTTTTATGTGTACAAAGGCTTGATTTAACAACCAAGAAGGAGACCACTAGAGCTATCGCACAGAGCGTATCAAGCCTAAGGTCTACTGTCCAGGGACTGGCGAAGAACGAGAGAGGAACGCCATGAACCTGTAGGAACCCTAAAAATGGATCTAGAGAGGAAGGAGGGAAGGACTTACTGCGGCCGCGGAAGCAGCGGAGGTGCGCTGCGGTATTCTGGTATGAACAGGTTGATGCAGCGGCCGACGGTGAGGCATAGGCGAGGCTTGACGATGGCGGCGGCGCTCGAGTGCGGAGACATCGCGAGGAAGAAGAAGGGATGAAGAGGCAACGGAAAGAAAAGAATGGGATCCTCCGCCTCTATTTATAAGGGTAAAGAGATAAGCGACAGGCGCGAGAATCGAGGAGCCCAAAAATTGGATAGATAATGAGATTGTTGCCTCGATTGTCGGATGCTCATTAATAAAAGGGGTATATTCGGCTTTAAATAAACAGGTGATGTCATGGCAGTTTACTACAAATCCGGAGGATGATGTCAGGGCGGTTTACAAGATCTATGCGATGGTGCAAGGGGTGGAATTTTTCTAAGTGTTGAAGATTGACATGAACAAGTTCAAATCAATATGGGGCCTAATGTTGAGGATATTACTGCTGGACATAAACCGACCAGGAGTGGCCGGGTTAAGTCTATGAGGATTAGAAGCCCAGGAAGACAAAGGATGGTGGCGCTTTATGAAGGCCCAGGGCCCAAAGGTGGGTTAAGGCCTGTAGATATAAACCGACATTATCATGTAACTTGTATTGTAAGATAGGAGGAAAAGAGACCGAGTTGGACACGTTGATGATCCGGCCTCGGGACTCTGTAAACCGACGGGTGTCGACCTATGTATATAAAGGGACGACCCAGCAGCGGTTTAGAAAGGACACACACAACTCGAGAGCCAGGCAAAGCGGATTTGCTCCCTGGTCATCGAAACCATAGCAATTCCATCACAACTGGAGTAGGCTTTTACCTTCATCGTAAGGGGCCGAACCAGTATAAAACTCTCGCATCCTTTGTCCGCTTTACCCCCTTTAAGCTAACCCATAGCAATGGCTCCACGACTAAGTCCTTTCACAAGGACATCTGCCGTGACAAAACCACGACACTTACCCTCTTCATTCAAGCAAGCTTTAGACTCTATTTTTTAAGAAGGTTTTCTTGAGGGGGATCCCATAGATACCTATGAAAAGATGATAACTATATTTGGGCACCCCATGAGTGAGAAGGTTGAATCCAACTCTCTTTTGTGCTTTTATCAAAATGAAATTATCAAAGAGATGAAGTCTAGTTTAGATGCAAATTTCCGTAGTGTGCTTAATCTTTCTTCTACCATTAATGGCCACATACTTTCTCAGAATGGAAGGATAAATGCTATAGATAAGAAATTTTCTCTTTTCTTTCCTAATACCAAAGATGGCAATACATAGATCTATCCTTGCTTTTATGCCTAGCTAGGGGCGTTAAATGATAGCGCTTGTTGGGAGGCAACCCAATTTTATTTTTGTTTCTTGATTTTTGGTTCTGTTTAGTAATAAATAATTCATCTAGCCTCTGTTTAGATGTGGTTTTATGCTTTTAATTAGTGTTTGTGTCAAGTAGAACCTTTGGGAAGACTTGGGGAAAGTCTTTGTGATCTTGCTGTAAAAAACAGAAACTTTAGCGCTCACGAGATTTGCTGCCATTTTTTACTGGAGAATGCGATTAGGTTGATTATTTTTGAAAATGATTAATAGATAAATTCCTCACGTACATAAATTTATTTTAGAATTTTTGGGTTTACATAAGTATTCTAAAACTACAGATTACTACAGACTGTTCTGTTTTTGACAGATTCTGTTTTTCGCATGTTGTTTGCTTATTTTGATGAATCTATGGCTAGTATCGGAGGTTATGAACCATAGAGAAGTTGTAACACAGTAGTTTTAACACCAAAATAAATAAAGAATGATTTCATTAGAGTACCTTAAGTGGTGGTTTGTTTTCTTATACTAATGGAGCTCGGGAGATTTTCTGTTTAAGTTTTGTGTTATGAAGTTTTCAAGTTTTGGGTAAAGATTTGATGGATTATGGAATAAGGAGTGGCAAGATCATAAGCTTGGGGATGCCCAAGGCACCCCAAGGTAAAATTCAAGGACAACCAAAAGCCTAAGCTTGTGGATGCCCCGGAAGGCATCCCCTCTTCCGTCTTCTTCCATGGGTAACTTTACTTGAGGCTATATTTTTATTCATCACATGATATGTGTTTTTCTTGAAACGTATTGTATGATTTGAGTCTTTGCTTTTTAGTTTACCACAATCATCCTTGCTGTACACACCTTTTTGGAGAGACACACATGAATTGGAATTTATTAGAATACTCTATGTGCTTCACTTATATCTTTTGAGCTAGATAATTTTGCTCTAGTGCTTCACTTATATCTTTTAGAGCACGGTGGTGGTTTTATTTTATAGAAATTATTGATCTCTCATGCTTCACTTATATTATTTTGAGAGTCCTTTAGAACAGCATGGTCATTTTCTTTGGTTATAAAATTAGTCCTAATATGATAGGTATCCAAGATGGGTATAATAAAAACTATCATAAAAAGTGCATTGAATACTATGAGAAGTTTGATACTTGATGATTGTTTTGAGACATGAAGATGGTGATATTAGAGTCATGCTAGTTGAGTAATTGTGAATTTGAGAAATACCTGTGTTGAAGTTTGTGATTCCCGTAGCATGCACGTATGGTGAACCGTTATGTGATGAAGTCAGAGCATGATTTATTTATTTATTGTCTTCCTTATGAGTGGCGGTCGGGGACGAGCGATGGTCTTTTCCTACTAATCTATCCCCCTAGGAGCATGCGTGTAGTACTTTGTTTCGATAACTAATAGATTTTTGCAATAAGTATGTGAGTTCTTTATGACTAATGTTGAGTCCATGGATTATACGCACTCTCACCCTCCCACCATTGCTAGCCTTTCTAGTACCGGGCAACTTTCGCCGGTACCTTAAACCCACCATATACCTTCCTCAAAACAGCCACCATACCTACCTATTATGGCATTTCCATAGCCATTCTGAGATATATTGCCATGCAACTTTCCACCGTTCCATTATTATGACACGCTTCATCATTGTCGTATTACTTTGCATGATCATGTAGTTGACATCGTATTTGTGGCAAAGCCACCGTTCATAATTCTTTCATACATGTCACTCTTGATTCATTGCATATCTCGGTACACCGCCGGAGGCATTCACATAGAGTCATATTTTGTTCTAAGTATTGAGTTGTAATCTTTGATTTGTAAGTAAATAAAAGTGTGATGATCATCATTATTAGAGCATTGTCCCAAGTGAGGAAAGGATCATGGAGACTATGATTCCCCCACAAGTCGACATGAGACTCCGGATAAAAAAAAGGGGCAGAAAGAAAAGAGGCCATAAAAAAGGCCCAAATAAAAAAATGAGAGAAAAAAAGAGAAGGGACAATGTTACTATCCTTTTTCCACACTTGTGCTTCAAAGTAGCACCATGATCTTCATGGTAGAGAGTCTCCTATGTTGTCACCTTCATATACTAGTGGAAATTTTACATTATAGAACTTGGCTTGTATATTCCTATGATGGGCTTCCTCAAAATGCCCTAGGTCTTCGTGAGTAAGCGAGTTGGATGCACACTCATTTAGTTTCTTTTGTTGAGCTTTCATACACTTATAGCTCTAGTGCATCTGTTGCGTGGCAATCCCTACTCAGTCACATTGATATCTACTAATGGGCATCTCCATAGACCGTTGATACACCTAGTTGATGTGACACTATCTACTCATTCTTTGTCTTCTCCACAACCACCATTCTATTCCACCTATAGAGCTATGTCCATGGCTCACGCTCATGTATTGCGCGAAGATTGAAAAAGTTTGGGAACACCAAAAGTATGAAACAATTTCTTGGCTTGTCATTGGGGTTGTGCATTATTAAATACTTTGTGTGATGAAGATAGAGCATAACTAGACTATATGATTTTGTAGGGATAACTTTCTTTAGCCATGTTATTTTGAGAAGACATGATTGCTTTGTTAGTATGCTTGAAGTATTACTATTTTTAAGTCAATATTAAACTTTTGTCTTGAATCTTTTGGATCTGAACATTCATGCCACAATAAAGAAAATTACATTGAGAAATATGCTAGGTAGCATTCCACATCAAAAATTCTGTTTTTATCATTTACCTACTCAAGGACGAGCAAGAATTAAGCTTGGGGATGCTTGATACGTCTCCAACGTATCTATAATTTTTTCTTGTTCCATGCTATTATATTATCTATTTTGGATGTTAATGGTCTTATTTATACACTTTTATATTATTTTTGGGACTAACCTACGAACCCAAGGCCCAGTGCAAATTGCTGTTTTTTTTCCTATTTCAGTGTTTCGCAGAAAAGGAATATCAAACGGAATAAAACCTTTGGGAGAGTTATTTTTGGAACAAATGTGATCCAGGGGACTTGGAGTGGACATCAAGAAATCAACTAGGAGGCCACGAGGCAGGGGGCGCGCCTACCCCCCTGGGCGCGGCCTCCACCCTTGTGGGCCCCTCATGGCACCACTAACCTACTTCTTCCTCCTATATATATCCATATACCCCGAAAACATCTAGGAGCACCACAAAACCCTATTTCCACTTCCGCAACCTTCTGTACCCAAGAGATCCCATCTTGGCTCCTTTTTTGGAGCTTCGCCGGAGGGGGAATCGATCACGGAGGGCTTCTACATCAACACCATAGCCTCTCCGATGATGTGTGAGTAGTTTATTTCAGACCTTCGGGTCCATAGTTATTAGCTAGATGGCTTCTTCTCTCTCTCTCTGGATCTCAATACAAAGTTCTCCTCGGTCTTCTTGGAGATCTATTTGTTGTAACTCTTTTTGCGGTGTGTTTGTCAAGATCCGATGAATTGTGGGTTTATGATCAAGTTTATCTATGAACAATATTTGATTCTTCTCTGAAATCTTTTATGTATGATTGGTTATCTTTGCAAGTCTCTTCGAATTATCAGTTTGGTTTGGCCCACTAGATTGATCTTTCTTGCAATGGGAGAAGTGCTTAGCTTTGGGTTCAATACTGTGGTGTCCTTTCCCAGTGACAGCAAGGGCAGCAAGGCACGTATTGTATTGTTGCCATCGAGGATAAAAAGATGGGGTTTATATCATATTGCTTGAGTTTATCCCTCTACATCATGTCATCTTGCCTAATGCATTTTGTTCTTATGAACTTAATACTCTAGATGCATGCTGGATAGCGGTCGATGTGTGGAGTAATAGTAGTAGATGCAGAATCGTTTCGGTCTACTTGTCGCGGATGTGATGCCTATATACATGATCATGCCAAGATATTATCATAATTATTCACTTTTCTATCAATTGCTCGACAGTAATTTGTTCACCCACCGTAATATTTATGCTACCTTGAGAGAAGCCACTAGTGAAACCTATGGCCCCGGGTCTATTCTTTATTATATTAATCTCCCGTCAACAAGATATTTCTGTCGTTGTTTATTTTGCAATCTTTACTTTCATCTTATATCATAAAAATACAAAAAATATTTATCTTATTATTATCTCTATCAGATCTCACTCTCGTAAGTGACCGTGAAGGGATTGACAACCCCTTTATTGCGTTGGTTGCGAGGTTCTTATTTTTTTGTGTAGGTACAAGGTACTTGCGTGTAGTCTCCTACTGGATTGATACCTTGGTTCTCAAAAACTGAGGGAAATACTTACGCTACGTTGCTGTCTTCAAGGGAAAACCAACGCAGTGCTCAAGAGGTAGCAATAAGGAGTGGCAAGAGCCTAATCTTGGGGATGTCTGAGGCACCCCAAGGTAATATTCAAGGACTCCCAAGCAACCGAGCTTGGGGATGCCCTGGAAGGCATCCCCTCTTTCTTCTAACGATCATCAGTAATTTTACTTGGAGCTATATTTTTATTCGTCACATGATATGCGTAAATCTTGGAGCATCTTTTGTTTTATTTTTCATTTTCCTTTTATGTACCATGTTGGTATGAGATAGTCCTTGGTTGATTTATAGAATTCTCTTTGCACTTCACTTATATCTTTTCAGTGTGGCTTTATAGAATGCTTCATGTTCTTCACTTATATCATTTGAAGTTTGGATTGCCCGTTTCTCTACACATAGAACACCGCCATTTGTAGAATGCTCTTTTGCTTCACTTGTATTTGTTAGAGCATGGGCATATCTTTTGTAGAAAGAATTGAACTTTCTTGCTTCACTTATATCTATTTAGAGAGTCATCAGGAATTGGTCATTCACATGGTTAGTCATAAAATCCTACATAAAACTTGTAGATCACAAAATATGATATGTTTGATTCCTTGCAATAGTTTTGCGATATAAAGATGGTGATATTAGAGTCATCCTAGTGAGTAATTATGGATTGGTAGAAATACTTGTGTTAAGGCTTGTGATTCCCGTAGCATGCACGTATGGTGAACCGGTATGTGATGAAGTCGGATCATGATTTATTTATTTATTGTATTCCTTATGAGTGGCGGTTGGGGACGAGCGATGTTCTTTTCCTACCAATCTACCCCCCTAGGAGCATGCGTCTAATGCTTTGTTCCGATAGCTTATAGACTTTTGCAATAAGTATGTGAGTTCTTTATGACTAATGTTTAGTCCATGGATTATACGCACTCTCACCCTTCCACCATTGCTAGCCTCTCTAGTACCACGCAACTTTCGCTGGTGCATTACACTGTCACAGCCCCAGTTCAGCCCTTGCTTGACTTTGCTTGTTCATCATGCCATCATGTTTAAATTCCAAAGAAATTTGAAATGGGGATTGTTGAAACCCTAGTACCAAATGAAATTTAACTAGGTTCAATAAAAATATTTTCAATAACCCAGAATGCCCTTTGGAAATGTTCATAATTTCTGATAGAGGTGAAAACCTCTTCCAAAAAATGATGAACATAGTTATAGGCTATTCCTGGATTTTTGAATTAAATTATATAGTATTTGCATTTGGGCATTTAATTGCTAATAATATTTTAAATGCTCAAATAATCACAAACTGAAATGTTTACTGCTGGAAATATTCCAAACAGTGGCCACAGTCAGTTGCATGATTTTTGGAAATGCTCTGGCATTTTTAATAAATCCAAACACAATTACAGAAAATAGAAAACAGTAACTAAAATAGAAATAAAAATAAAGAAAGAGAAGGGAATTACCTGGCGCTCACCTGTGCCAGCCCAGCCCCCCTGTGCAGCCCACCTGTGAGGCCCAGCCCAGCTCCCCACCGTCTTCAACCTCTGCCAGTAGGCAGAGGCGTGTCGACGCGCCCGCGCCCGAGCGCCACCTCCTGCTTCCACCTCCTGCTGCCTCCTCCTCCCCTGGTTCCTCCCGCGACGCCACGCAGCCCCGACCCCTCTCACTTCTCCCTGCTCTCTCCCTCTCACTCCCCTGCTCTTTCCCCTCATGGCCGAAGCCGCCATGGCCACTCCGCTGAGAAACACCGCGGCCAGCTACCCCGTCGCTCCCACTATGCATCCCTGAGCTCCGCCCTGACCCCGTGGAGCTACACACGCGACGCACGCGACCAGAGGAGGCCGCAGTTGACCGGAGCGTCGTCGTCTTCATCTCCGGTGCCCGGAGATCGCCGTCGTCAATTCGTCGTTGCAGAGGCTTCCCCGAGCCCACCGAGCTTCTCTCCCGACCCCTCGTGAGCCCCTGTCCATTTCCCCTCTCTCCCCGTGCCCGTCCGTGCCTTCTAACCACCCCGGCTGTCGGAGCCGACAGTTCCTCGCCGCCGGCGATGTCGCAGACGGTGCTAGAGTCACCGTAGCCAACTCCCGAGCACGGCAACGTGCTCAGCACCCTTCCAGGAGCCGAGCGCGCCCACCCGTGCAACCTGCCGTGCCCTCTAGCCCTTCCAGCCGCAACCACCGAGCTCCGGCCGCCGCCTCGCTCGCCGCCGACACCGATTCCGGCCGCCCCGAGCGCAACTGACTCCACCAGGAGCTTCGGCTCGTCCCCAGCTCCTCCTAGATGCCCTCCGCGGCCCATTTGGTCGCCGGAGTGGCCAAAACCACTCTCGCCGCCGCGCTAATGGTCGCCGCCGGCGAAACTCCGGCAGGAGCCGACATGGCCAGTCATTAGGGCCTAACTACCCCGCTAACCAACCCCCTAGGCCACTGACAGTGGGCCCCAGGGCTTAGTCAGAGCTAACCATCCCGGGTCAACGCGGGATTAGTCCCTGTGTCACTGACCAGTGGACCCCACTGGTCAGGTTTGACCCGGGGCAGCCCTGTTGACTTGCTGACGCAAGCATGACGCAGTGCTGATGTCATAATTAATTTTCTGGAATTGTTTTAATTCTAAATAATCAGAAAATTCCAGAAAATGTCTAAAACTTCTAAAAATCATAGTAAATTAACCGTAACTCGAAATTAAATAATTTATATATGAAAAATTATCAGAAAAATCCAAGGAATCCATCTGTACCATTTTCATGCATGTTAGAACAACTTATCACTACTGTTTAGGGCAAATCAATTAAAGGGCATTTAAATAATCACATATGGAGTTTGAATTTGAATCTTGTATTCAAACCAACTTCATTTAATCTGGTTTTAGGTGCATTAGCCCAAAACACATTCATATTGCCATGTCATAGCATGCATCATATTGTGCATTGCATTGATCGTGTCTTTTCCGTATTTGCCGGTATTTGTCCCCTCTCGATAGACGTGTACCGATGATGTGATCGTTGACACTGATGAAGACTCAGTGTTATCTTCAGAAGTGCCAGGCAAGCAAAACCCCCTTGTTCATTCCGATACAATCCTACTCTCTCGCTCCTGCTCTCTTTTACTGCATTAGGACAACATCGATTCATCTGTTACTTGCTGCGGTAGTTGAACCCCTTTATCCTCTGCATGACCTGTCATTCCACAGTAATTAGATGAAACCCACTAGCATGAGTAGGAGTTGTTTGAGCCCTGATGTGCCTACTCATTCATGCTTGTTTGTCATGCCTGCTACTGCTTAGAGTTGAGTCAGGTCTGATTCATCGGGGATGAATCAGAGGTGTGTGAACATGTCCTACTGTGTGTGAGCTAAGTGTGTGAACACGATTTGGTAAAGGTAGCGGTGAGAGGCCATGTAGGAGTACATGGTGGGTTGTCTCATTGCAGCCGTCCTCAGGAACTGAGTTCTGTGTTTGTGATCCATGATTCAGCTACTACCACGCATTGGGCCCGAAACCAATGGACCCTCTCGGCTTCTTAATCACCCTTGTCCTCTGTCCAGGAGTTGCAAGTAGTTTCTGGTGTTTGTAGTATGCTGGAGGCCGTGGACAGCGCTGACCGTAGGGGTGGGCTGTGATGCGGTAGGCACGTGGCCGGGTAAACCGGGCACCCGTTTGGTGTCACGGAACCCTGTACACATCGTTTGGGGCTGTGAGCGAAACTCCGGCCGGATCTCCTCATGGATGGAACCCGAATAGGCGATAAACCTGGACTAGAGACTTAGGTGATTAGGTAGGTCGTGGCAGACACCCACGTTGGGCTTCCGCTTGAAGGTTGCCGAGTACATGTCGTGTAAACGGCGGTAAGTGGTGAGAGCGTGTGTGAAGAAGTACACCCCTGCAGGGTTAATATGATCTATTCGAATAGCCGTGTCCGCGGAAAAGGACTTCTGGGTTGCTTATATCAGTTCATAGACAAGTGAAAGTGGATACCCTAAAATACGCAAGATAAGCGTGAGTGCTATGGATGGCGTTCTCGTAGGGAGACGGGAGCGGATCCATAGTGGTGTATTGATATGGTGAATATGTGGACTCGTGTGCGCCACCTCAAAAAGTTACTCGCAGTCGTAGTTCAGGATAGCCACCGAGTCAAAGCTGGCTTGCTGCAGTTAAACCCCACCATCCCTTTGTTGATAATGATGCATATGTAGTTAGTTCTGATGTAAGTCTTGCTGGGTACATTTGTACTCACGTTTGCATATTTTATGTTTTGCAGAGAGACTTCAGTCTCATTAGTAGTTCCGCTTGGACTTCGACGTTTAGCTTGATACCTCAGCTACGATCTTGTGCCCTCGGCAGGATCTGATCGATAGTCAGGCTTCTCAGCCTTTTTCATTTATAGATGTCTGTACTCAGACATGATAGCCTCCGCTTGTGCTTTGACTTGTATGATCTGATTGTTGGGTCGTGAGACCCATGTTTGTAATGTCTCGCTCCTCGGAGCCTATTGAATAAACTACTTGAGTCGTAGAGTCATTTTGTGATGCCATGTTGTATTGCACATATCGAGCATATTGTGTGTATGTTATTGAAATGCTTGGTATGTGTGGGATCTGACCATCTAGTTGTTTATCTTTAGTAGCCTCTCTTACCGGGAAATGTCTCCTAGTGTTCCACTGAGCCATGGTAGCTTGCTACTGCTCCGGAACACTTAGGCTGGCCGGCATGTGTCCTTCTTCGTTCCTGTGTCTGTCCCTTCGGGGAAATGTCACGCTTTGAGTACCGGAGTCCTGTTAGCCCGCTACAGCCCGGTTTACCGGAGTCCTGCTAGCCCAGTGCTACAGCCCGGACCCACTTGCTGATGACCGACACGTTCGAAGCTGGGTCATGGATGCCTGTCCCTGTAAGTCTGTGCCACTTTGGGTTTACGACTAGTCATGTCAGCCCGGGCTCTTTATCATATGGATGCTAGCGACACTGTCATATACGTGTGCCAAAAGGCGCAAACGGTCCCGGGTAAAGGTAAGGCGACACCCGTGGGAATACCGTGCGTGAGGCCGCAAAGTGATATGAAGTGTTACATGCTAGATCTATGTGGCATCGAGTCGGGGTCCTGACATACACCCACCATATACCTTCCTCAAAACAGCCACCATACCTACCTATTATGGCATTTCCATAGCCATTCCGAGATATATTGCCATGCAACTTCCATCATCATCATATACATGACTTAAGCATTCATCGTCATATTGTTTTGCATGATCGTAAGGTAGCTAGCATGATATTTTCATGGCTTGTCTGTTTTTTGATATCTTAACTACGCTAGATCATTGCACATCCTGGTACACTACCAAAGGCATTCATATAGAGTCATATTGTTCTAGATATCGAGTTGTAATGTCGAGTTGTAAGTAAATTAAAGTGTGATGATCATCATTATTAGAGCATTGTCCCAGTGAGGAAAGCATGATCGAGACTATGATTCCCCCATAAGTCGGGATGATACTCCGGATGAAAAATAAAAATAAATAAAAAAGAGGCCAAAAAAAGAGAGAGCCCAAAAATGAGAGAAAAAAGAGAAGGGGCAATGCTACTATCCTTTTACCACACTTGTGATTCAAAATAGCACCATGTTCTTCATAGAGAGAGTCTCCTATGTTGTCAGTTTCATATACTAGTGGGAATTTTTCATTATAGAACTTGGCTTGTATATTCCGATGATGGGCTTCCTCAAATGCCCGAGGTCTTCATGAGCAAGCAAGTTGGATGCACACCCACTTAGTTTCAGTTTGAGCTTTCATACACTTATAGCTCTAGTGCATCTGTTGCATGGCAAACCCTACTCACTTGCATCGATATCGATTGATGGGCATCTCCATAGCCCATTAATTTGCCTTGTTGATGTGAGACTTTCTCCTTTTTTTGTCTTCTCCACACAACCACTCCACCATCATATTCTAGTCCACCTATAGTGCTATATCCATGGCTCACGCTCATGTATTGCGTGAAAGTTGAAAAGGCTTGAGAACATTAAAAGTATGAAACAATTGTTTGGCTTGTCATTGGGGTTGTGCATGATTGAATACTTTGTGTGATGAAGATGGAGCATAGCCAGACTATTTGATTTTGTAGGGATAACTTTCTTTGGCCATGTTATTTTGAGAAGACATGATTGCTTTATTAGTATGCTTGAAGTATTATTATTTTTATGTTAAATGATAGACTATTGCTTTGAATCACTTGTGTCTTAATATTCATGCCGTGATTAGATTACATGATCAAGATTATGCTAGGTAGCATTCCGCATCAAATTTTTTTTTATCATTTACCTACTCGAGGACGAGCATGAATTAAGCTTGGGGATGCTGATACATCTCCATCGTATCTATAATTTTTGATTGTTCCATGCCAATATTCTACAACTTTCATATACTTTTGGCAACTTTTTATACTATTTTTTGGGACTAACCTATTGATCCATGCCAGTGCCAGTTCATGTTTGTTGCATGTTTTTTGTTTCGCAAAAAATCCATATCAAACGGAGTCCAAATGGAATAAAAACTTACGAAGTTTTTTTGGAATATATGTGATTTTTGGGAAAAAGAATCAATGCGAGACGATGCCCGAGGGGCCCACAAGGACGGAGGGCGCGCCCCTGGTCCTTGTGGTCACCCCGTAAGGCGGTTGGTGCCCTTCTTCTGGCGCAAGAAAGCTAATATCCGGATAAAAATTGTGTTAAATTTTCAGCCCAATCAGAGTTACGGATCTCCAGGAATTTAAGAAACGGTGAAAGGCCAAAATATGGGAGCGCAAAACAGAAGGAAACACAAAGAGAGATCCAATCTCGGAGGGGCTCCTGCCCGTCCCCGCCATGGAAGCCAAGGACCAGAGAGGAAACCCTTCTCCCATCTAGGGGGAAGGTCAAGGAAGAAGAAGAAGAAGAAGGGGGCTCTCTCCCCTATCTCCCGGTGGCGTCGGAACGCCGCCGGGGCCATCATCGTGACCGCAATCTACACCAACAACTTCGCCGCCATCATCACCAACTCTCTCCCCCTCTATGCAGCGGTGTAACACCCCTTCTCCCCGCTATAATCTCTACTTAAACATGGTGCTCAACACTATATATTATTTCTGAATGATTTATGGCTATCCTATGATGTTTGAGTAGATCTGTTTTGTCCTATGGGTTGATTGATGATCGTGATTGGTTTGAGTTGCATGTTTTATTATTGGTGTTGTCCTATGGTGCTCTCCGTGTCACGCAACCGTGAGGGATCCCCGCTGTAGGGTTTACAATATGTTCATGGTTTGCTTATTGTCTGCGTTGCATGAGTGATAGAAACACAAACACGGATAAGTGGGTTATGGCGTATGGGAATAAAGAGGACTTGATACTTTAATGCTATGGTTGGGTTTTACCTTAATGATCTTTAGGCTGGTTGTAATGGTAGTATCATAGCTAGTATCATGCATGCCAACTAGGAAATTTTGATGAGGTGTCATAGCATTAAACGAAGAAAGAGAGGGTGTAGTATCATATCATGATACTGTATCATAATAAATGCTATGCTACTTTGTGTTATGCACGGCAATAAATAAAATACTACATGATACAATATATGATACTATGCATTAGGGAGGTAGTATCATACACTAGTATCATATGCATGATACTAGTATATGATACTCCCCATTACAACCAGCCTTAGTAGTTGTGTATGCTTGCTAGAGTTCCAATCATAAGTGCATATGATCCAAGGAGAGAAAGTATGTTAGCTTATGCATCTTCCTCATATAAAATTGCAATAATGATTACCGGTCTAGTTATTGATTGTCTAGGGACAAATAACTTTCTTGTGACAAAAAGCTCTCTACTAAAACTAACTTAGTTGTTACTTTATCTAAACAGCCCCTACTTTTTATTTACGTGCTCTTTATTATCTTGCAAACCTATCCTATCACACCTACAAAGTACTTCTAGTTTCATACTTGTTCTAGGTAAAGCAAACGTTAAGCGTGCATAGAGTTGTATCGATGGTCGATAGAACTTGAGGGAATATTTGTTCTACCTTTAGCTCCTCTTTGGGTTCGACACTCTTACTTATTGAAAGAGGCTAGAACTGATCCCCTATACTTGTGGGTTATCACTGAGTATGCGCGCGGGGACACCTTCAAGCTGGTGGTCGGTGCAAGAAAACAACTGTAAACAACGACAAGCCAGACACTTAAGAACTTGTCATCAGCAACAACTCACATATCCTTTATCATTTTGCACCACTCGGTCACTATTGGCGTAGGCCCTATCGGGATGTTGTACATCTCATTGAATAACCTAACTACATCTGGCTCCAGTTCATACGCAACCTTCTTCTGCCCCCTTGGCAAACCCCAAATTCTTTCTACACTTGATGCATCAACTGGGATCTACCCCCTATCTGGGATAACAAGCTGCGAAAACTATGGGTCATAACACTTCATGACGAACTTGACAAGATCTCCTTTCATTGTTCTTGTGTCAATATCAAGCACGCCGCCAAAGCTTATATCACCAATGGCATCCTTTTGTATATCCTCAAGGCCACTATTTAGGACAAAAAGTCTTGAAGGTGATGGCATGTTCCTCGATGGTGGCCCATTACTACCAATCTGCGTAAAAATGTACAAAAGAAATCATATTAAAAAAAGGTCATAGGCTACAATTATATTAAATTGAGCAACCCACTATGTTAAACTGAGCAACTCACTATACTAAACTAAGCAAACCACACCATAATTAAAAAAGCGAGCTATGTTTGCTAAAAACTGAGCAACTAGATCTATATTGAACAACAACTTCTAGTACTAAACTAGGCAACTACTATACTGCTATTCTGCTGCTTATCAGAGATAGGAGTGCATATACAAAAATGGCATGCTGATTGAGCATTACATATTTCAAAAAAAAGAAACGAATCGGATGCCTCCCTTCTTTCAAGTTTTTCACAAAAAAATACCTTGTCTGCGACTTTCTTCGCACATTTCGGATGCCTCCCTCCTTCATCACGAGGGGCTGAATCGGTGGCCCGTTTCCCCGCCCGACCACCTCGGGCAGAATTGGTGGCCCGTTTCCCCGCCCGACCACCACGGACAGGATCCTCATTCATGCACCCGCGCTTGTGTCCAACATTACTCCTTGCTGTTTGAGCCACCACCTCTTCTCCCTCATTTTCACCATCAGTTCTTCCCGCAGTCCTTTTGCTTTTTGAAGCCATTCTGTAAAATAAACACACCAAAAAAATTGTCATGTTGATCAAAAAATACAAAGCACTATAACTCAACTGCTGAATGCTACTACTTTCATTTGGAGGTGACTTCACTGTCATTTGGAGGTGAACGATCTCCATTTACTCCTACCTAGAGATAACTCAACTGTTGAATGTTAGTACTTGCAGAAGCAACTTGGTGTTGAAAACTATGCAACTACTCACTATTTTGTGGCAACTAAAAAATGACAGAAAACAAGCACATATTACTCCTCATCACAAAAACAGGCACATATTCATCTTCATCACGTATCTAGACATCAAAACACTCATAAAGTTGCCACTTATTCATGAAGATGTCTCATATTCTATTGATAGTTGCGATAAAATCGCAACTCGATGGTGAATCTAGGCAACGTCATGTTTCATACACTAATTTAAAGAACACTAAAAAATGATAAAAACTTGGTGGTGGAATCTAGGCACTTGGACAGTAATGAGATGGCAATAGCTAAAAATCGACCAACCACAAAAACCATCTTCCCCAAAAAAACAGCGTTGCTTTGATGTTGAACACAAGGCGACTACTGCCCCTATTTCGTGCAACTGTGGATACTATGAAGTTTGATTGCCCCACCATCACACAAAATGCGGGGAAACTAAGCAACTACAATCATATCTCTATACAACTGCATCCAGGGATTCACGCAACATCGAGAAATAAAAGGAATCCTATGCCCCGGTCAGATGCAACCCCTTACCCTACCCCTCCCCTCGCAAATTGCAGGAAAACCTAAGCATCTACCATCAAATTTCTATACAACTGCCCCAGTCAGATGCATCCCCTTACCTTGCCCCTCCATCTCGCAAATTGCAGGAAAAACCTAAGCAACTACCATGAAAGATTATCTACAACTGCATCCTAGGATTCAAGCAGCATTAAATAAAACGAATCCTATGCCCTGGTCACCAGGATCCGGTCACATGTATCCCCTTACGAGGACTCAATTCCCCCTCCCCCACCCCCACCCCACCCCCTCGCCATAGCAATGTCGAGCTTCCAACCGCCATAGCAATGTCGCGCCCTTCCCCCGCCATGGCAATGCCGAGCCCGAGGACGCCATGGACAACCTCGTGCCCGCCCTGTCACCCAAACCCTAACGCTACAAACACAAACTCCACCACACGAATCTGGACCGCAACCGGGGAGTGGAGGGAGAAGAAGTGTCGGGGGGTTACCTTCGCCTATAGCCAGCGTGGACGGCCTCCCGCGCCGGCGACTCCGCGCAAGATCCATAACCACCGAACCCTTTGCGTCGCCCGTCATTGCTAGAGGAGAGGGAGGAGAGGGGGAAGTTCAAATGAAAGGGATGAGCGTGATGGGGAGGTTTCGAACAAGCTGAGCGGGGCGTGCGGGCAGTTTCGCCTGGATTAAAGGAGTCGGGGCCCACCACACGCGTCGCGCTTTATCTCGTAACGCCACCTAGTCGGATGGGATCCCGCGCGGTCAGATTGCTCGAGTGCATCTGATGGCTCCCCCACATGCGCTCGCGACAGCGATCCAGCGCAATTGCGCGATTGAGAATTTGGTTATTTATATTTGTTTATATCCCTATAAAAACACAAGAGGGGACATATCCAAACAATCAGGTTCATTCATCTACAAGATCTAAAGGCCCCTAATTGTCCGGTGTTTAACTCAACAAGCCACACAATTAAACCATGCCCGCACGAACCATGAATATCTATATATATATATATACCCTATAAAAGCACGATAGGAGGCAGATCCAAACAATCAGGTCCATCCATTCATCACAAGATCTAAAGGCCCCTTATCCTTCGGTGTTTAACGCAACAAGCCACGCCCGCACCATCTATGTATGCATAAGTGGACAGAAGTTTCTCTGCACGCAAGTAATCACACCCCAAAATTAAACACTAACCACCCACGTAATCTCAGCCCTCCCTCGAGCATGGGCGGCCACCGGCGAAGGAGGCTGTGCTCGAGCCCGCGGCATGGCGGCGCCCACTCCCCCCTCCTCTCCGGTCACATTAGTCTCCTCCCTAAGCACGAAGTGGGCGCATGGGGGCGGGCTCCGGCGAACGCGGTCGTGCGTGATCCAGCTGTCGGCAGCGCCCGCATCACTCGCCTCCCCGTCACATCGGTCTCCTCCCTTCCTAAGAAGGGGAGCTTGAAGGGCGGCCTCCCCGCCAACCGCCTCCAGGAGCTCTACTTCCACAATGACGACATCTACATCAAGCTCGGCCAGCACATCACACAGGTAGTATAGAATGGAATTTCCAACTCTGTGTGGTTGAGGATCAACTACTTGTTTGTTTGTACTACCACAGGGGGATGTGCAGATGATGAAGGTGTCGATGCACAAGAGGTGCCCAGTCTCCTCATATGAGGACGTCCGTGGAGTCTTCAAGAAAGATATTGGAGAATTGCCACAAACTGTTAGTTCCTTGATTGCATTATTGCATTTTCCTACACCCTACTGAAGTAACTTGGTTGTTGTATTGATTAGCGAAACCACACAATTAGAATGAGCGTACTTAATTCGGTTATTGGCCAACGGAGTATTCACCTTGAATCAGAACATGGATTTATGCCCAGCTTGTTTTTAGTTTAGAAGAAACCCTGACACGGAATTTGGCTTTCTCCTATTTTCGGTGGTGTAGGATTTTGCAGAATTCGACCCTGTCCCACTTGCAAATACTTCTCTTGCGCAAGTCCATGCCGCCACAACACATGATGGGGAAAAGGTTGTTGTCAAGGTTGTTGTTATATAAGAAAAGACTGCAGTTCATTTCGAGTTCACTTATGTCTGTCTTTCACTTTTCTAACACCTGTTTTGGCTTACAGGTTCAACACGACCTCTAAATGGATACTTCTGCAATAGATATCGCCATAGTGGATTCAGTAGTGAATGCTCTTCATTATATTTTACCTACATTTGACTACAGGTACAACAAGTCAATGGGAGCAACTATTCTTTGTTTATTACATTGTTCTTTTTTCATACTACCTTGAAAGCTTCTAGACTTATGGTAATGTGTAGAATTAATTATGATAGAGAGAAGCACTCTGATTTGCATGGTCTGGAAGTACTAATAAAATGAGGACATGCTTCCTGAAACATCTGTTAGTATTCATTGATTCCAACAGGTCACGGAGTTTCCATGCTCTCAGACAGCAACATTCTTTACCCAACGGTGATGTGATTTTATCCATCAGAATATTGTATTATCATTTGTTTAAAATTCGAGTGATATTACACATGTAGCTTCCTAGGTATATTTTACGTAGTTACTTCTGGAAATTTCTTGGAGGTTATAGATGGGATAGTAGGAAACATTACAAATACATCGCAGTTGGGCACCATGATCATTGCCCCCATATCTCCTTTTTATGTTATGAAGATATACATGTAGGTTTCCTTTTTGGTAATTTTTGGAGATCATAAATGATATTAATATTATGGTTGTACTGCAATTTTCTTGTGTTTGTGTGTACAAACAGATCGAATCTAATTCAAGTGACTTTGATTAATTTGCTTTTCCAAGTTATTCTTGGGCCAGCTATTGACCTCTATAAAACATTTCTTTTCACTTCTCTTTTGCTCCCAGGAAATCTGGTACAAGCCCCACCGTAGTTTTATATAAGGATGTTGGAGGCAGCATGAGAAGAGACAAGTCTACGGTAAATTTTTGCCTGATACAATAATAGTGTTATCTATAATCAAAGATAAAATCAACCTTTATGATTATATGAAATGCATAGTCTAAGATAAAATCAACCTTTATTGTTATCTGAAACGCATGTTTTCTTGGCGTTTTCTAAGCATTGCCTATTCATCATTTGACTTATCATCCTATCTGAAAGTGCAACTAATCCCCGGGTGGTTTTCGTAATTCATAACAACATATATCTCATTAAACTAATATCCATTCAAGATAAATATTTCAGGATGCTCAATGTATGGCATGGCATGGCGATGTGGACCCTTCAAAATGCTAAGGATAAGGATTGGCAAAAGCTCAAGACACTTCATTTTAATTTATCCAAGATCACATTGGGGCTATAGGAAAGCCAATACTATTAAAAGGGTATGAGGTGTGGCATAATGATCTTGTTGCTCAAGTGCTTGGTGATATTGCTCCAAAACCCTTGGCCACTTTCTCTATCCAAATATGTCAAAAACCTAATCCCAAACTCAGCTCCACCGATATCTTCCATCCGGAGCCACCGAGTTCATCTTAACATAGCCACTCCCAGAAACCCTAACAGTTCGATCACACTGATGCAGATCTCGGCCTCATCGAGATGGCCTTGCCAACGCTCTGTGACGTGTTGCATTCACTTCGATCTCATCGAGAGGTTGCAATCGATCCCACAAAGTTAGCTTGATAGATCCTCTGTTGCTTATTGCATCACTTTGGTCTCACCGAGATGATGCAACCGGTACCACCGAGATGAAGTTTGCCATAAGACCTAGAACATCAGTCCCACGAAGCTGTTTCTGTCGGTCCCACCGAGATTCCTAACTTTCATATTTTTTAAGAGATCGGTGCCACTGAGATGAGTCAAAAGTGTGTAACGGTTGGATTTTGTGTGGAGGCTATATACACCCCTCCATGAAAGTGCAACTAATACCCGGGTGGTTTTGGCAATTCATAACAACATATAGCTCATTGAACTAATATCCATTCAAGTTAAATATTTCAACAAGTTCAATGATTGGCATGGCATGGACTAGAGATGCGGATCCCTCAAAATGCTAAGGACACGTATTGGCAAAAGCTCAAGACTCTTCATTTCTATCTTAGTGATCCAAGATCACATTGAGTCCATAGGAAAGCCAATACTATTAAAAGGGGATGAGGTGTTGCTTAATGGTCTACTTGCTCAAAGTGCTTAGTGATATTGCTCCAAAAACCCTCAACCACTTTCTCATTTCCAAATATGTCTAAAACTCAAAGTCAAACTCGGCCCCACCGAAACATCCTATCTGGCGCCACTGAGTTCACTTGACCTACCCACTGTTAGAAACCCTAACACCTCGGCCACACTGATACGGATCTCGGTCTCATCGAGATGGCCTTGCAAACTCTTTGTTGCCTGTTGTAATTATTTCGGTCTCACCGAAATGCGCAATCGGTCCCACCGAGTTTGCTTAACCAACTCTCTATTTGCTCTTTGCTGAAATCGGTCTCATCGAGTTCAAGCAATCGGCTTCACCGAGATGAGGTTTTGCCCTAGCCCTAGCACATCGGTCCCACCGAGTTGTTCCAGTCGATCCCACCGAGATTCCTAAAGTTCACATTTTGAACTAAATCGGTCTCACCAAGTTCTTCTATTCGGTCTGACCGAGTTGGGTCAAATGTGTGTAACAGTTGGATTTTGTGTGGAGGCTATATATACCCCTCCACCCCCTTCTCCATATGTTAGAGAGCCATCAGAACGTGCCTACACTTCTAGCCTACATTTTCTAAGAGAGAACCACCTACTCATGTGTTGAGATCAAGACATTCCAATCCAACCACAAGAATCTTGATTTCTAGCCTTCCCCAAGTTGCTTTCCACTCAAATCATCTTTCCATCATATCCAAATCTGTGAGAGAGAGTTGAGTGTTGGGGAGATTATCATTTGTAGCACAAGAACAAGGAGTTCATCATCAACACAACATCTATTACCTTTTGGAGAGTGGTGTCTCCTACATTGGTTAGGTGTCGCTTGGGAGCCTCCGTCAAGATTGTGGAGTTGAACCAAGAAGTTTGTAAGTGCAAGGAGATCGCCTACTCCGTGAAGATCTACCTGAGTGAGGCAAGTCCTTCGTGGGCGATGGCCATGGTGAGATAGACAAGGTTGCTTCTTCGTGGACCCTTCATGGGTGGAGCCCTCCCTGGACTCGCGCAACTGTTACCCTTCGTGGGTTGAAGTCTCCATCAACATGGACGTACAACAGCACCACCTATCGGAACCATGCCAAAAAAATCCGTGTCATCATTGTGTTTGCACTCTCCAAACCCTTCCCTTTACCTTCATATGCAATGTGTTACTTTCTGCCGCTGCACTATTAGAAATGCATGTGTAGGTTGATTGCTTGACTTGTGCTAGTTGCTAAAATCTGCCCACAACTAAAATTGGGAAAATGTTAAATTTTTATTTGGTCAAGTAGTCTAATCACCCCCCTCTAGGCCTACTTTTTATCCTACAATGAGGCGAGAGGAGGGAGGAGAAGGGACACCGCCCTCGTTGATGACAAGGGCACCGCCGCGGATGCGCCGCCCGAGCGGCGTGTCCCTTGGCTCTGACTTGACAGGCAGGAGTGCCGGTGAACCAGAGGAAAGGGAGCCGACGATGAGGAGGACGTCGTCTCCATTCGCCGCGGCGTCCAGGAGCTGTCGCGACGACGAGAGAAGGAAGGGGGCGTTGGGTACTCCAACCGCGGCGAGTTGTCGTCTGATACGTCTCCAACGTATTTATAATTTTTTATGGTTCCATTCTATTATATTATCTGTTTTGGATGTTTTATATGCATTAATATGCTATTTCATATTAATTTTGGGACTAACATATTAACCTAGAGCCAGTGCCAGTTTCTGTTTTTTCCTTGTTTTTGAGTTTCGCAGACAAGGAATACCAAACGGAGTCCAAACGGAATGAAACCTTCACAATGATTTATTTTTGGACCACAAGACAACCAGGAGACTTGGAGATAAAGTCGGAGGAGCCATGAGGCGGCCACAATGATGGAGGGCGCGCCTAGGGGGGTAGGGTACGCCCCCACCCTTGTGGGCCCCCCGTGACCCTCCTGGCCTAATTCTTTCACCTATATATTTCCAAATATCCCCAAACCACCAGAGGCGTCCACAAAAACAGTTTTCCACTGCCACAACCTTCTGTACCCATGAGATCCCATCTAGGGACCTTTTCCGGCACCCTACCGGAGGGGGATTCGATCACGGAGGGCTTCTGCATCAACTCTATTGCCCTTCCGATCAAGCATGAGTAGTTTACCACAGACCTATGGGTCCATAGCTGGTAGCTAGATGGCTTCTTCTCTCTCTTTGATTCTCAATACCATGTTCTCCTTGATGTTCTTGGAGATCTATCCGATGTAATACTTTTTGCGGTGTGTTTTCCGAGATCCGTTGAATTGTGGATTTATGATCAGCTTATCTATGACTATTATCTGAATCTTATCTGGATTCTTTTATGCATGATTTGATATCTTTGTAATTCTCTTCGAACTATCGGTTTGGTTTGGCCAACTAGATTGGTTTTTCTTTCAATGGGAGAAGTGCTTAGCTTTGGGTTCAATCTTGCGTGTCCTCTCCCAGTGACAGTAGGGGCAGCAAGGCACGTATTGAATTGTTGCCATTGAGGATAAAAAGATGGGGTTTTCCTCATATTGCTTGAGTTAATTCATCTACATCATGTCATCTTAGTTAATGCGTTACTCTGTTCTTAATGAACTTAAAACTCTAGATGCAGGCAGCAGTCGGTCGATGTGTGGAGTAATAGTAGTAGATGCAGAATCATTTCGGTCTACTTGACATGGACGTGATGCCTATATTCATGATCATTGCCTTAGATGTCGTCATAACTTTGCGCTTTTCTATTAATTGCTCGACAGTAATTTGGTCACCCACTGTATTATTTGCTATCTTAAGAGAAGCCTCTAGTGAAACCTATGGCCCCCGGGTCTATTTTCCATCATATAAGTTTCTATTTTCCATCATATTAGTTTTGGATCTACTATTTTTGCAAACTTTACTTTCCGATCTATAAACCAAAAATACCAAAAATATTTACTTTACCTTTCATCTATCTCTATCAGATCTCACTTTTGCAAGTAACCGTGAAGGGATTGACAACCCCTTTATCGCGTTGGGTGCAAGTTGTTTGATTGTTTGTGCAGGTATTAGGTGATTTGTGTGTTGTCTCCTAGTGGATTAATACCTTGGTTCTCAAACTGAGGGAAATACTTATCTCTACTTTGTTGCATCACTGTCATGGGAGGAAGTCTGACAGTAAGAACAGGGGGTACATAGGAGGAGGCAAGATCCTAACTACGGCGAGGTTGTGCACATAAGATTTACGAGTTCAAGCCCTTCTCGGAGGAAGTAATAGCCCTACGTCTCGGTGCCCGGAGGCTTGGTCGACTGGATATGCATGAAAGTTATAGGGGGTGTGAAGCCTTGTGCCCGAGGAGGGGGTGGCTTATATAAAGTGTGCCGGACCTCTCCAGCCCTCAGTTACACAGGGTTCAATGTACATTAAGACAGGGCATTACTGGTAACGCTAGCTATAAAGGACTATAAATGATCTTTAAGACTAGAAGTGAACGTCTGACTGTTGCCATCCTGGGATGGCTTTAGATCTTCTATACTCTGAGTGTTTCTTCGTATGGTCGAATGACTATATCTTTGTCGAGTGGAATTAGGGTATCCGAGTGGAATAGTTGGTTGAGTGGATTGCACTCCAAGGTGATTTCAGTCGGTATCTTCTATTATACTTTGAATGTTCTTAACTTCAGGGCAGTGTCCTTGGGTAGGGCGTGTAGGTCAGGCCTTTGACCCTACCCTAGGTACATGTTATCGTCATTAGCCCCCGAATGGATTAAGGTCCGAGTGGAGAAGGGTTGAAATTGGTCCCGACTCGATTCTATGCTTCGAAGGCATTCTATCGAAGTCCGGAGATCGGACCAGAATTTTGACCATGTACCAGTCGCCTTGATCGATTCTGAGGTCGTCGAGTGAATTATGTTGGATACATTCGAGTGGACTAGAGCGTGAAATCTTCTACGTGATTGGTTGTTTTGCAGTTCTTGGATCTCATGGGATTCAAAAATTCAAAGAAGCGCGCGGGATGGGGCGTGCCGCGGTAAACAGAGTGAAAAGACAGGGATGCCTCGATCTTTGTGCCACCTTTTCCGCCATGTATCGGGCAAGCGCCTGCTGCGGGATGTGATAAGATCGCATGGGCCTACAAGTTAGTCACTCGGAAGCAGTCCCATAAATAGCGCCCGGGCCGATGTAGTGTACAGTGTCTCTCATTCGGTTCTCCTCTCCTCCGCTTCTCCACCTCGTCCTCCTTTGCTCTCGACGTCTCCGCCACCATGGGGAAGGACAAGATCGCGGCCGTGGAGCGCATGAAGAAGGCGACAGTGGCGGCGAAGGGCAAGAAGATGGCTCGAGGGACATCGTCTTGCTCCGGCCTGCCGCCCGGTTGGATCCAGGGGGACTGGATCCGCTCAACCGTCCAGCAAGAGGAATTGGAGGATCTCGCTGATGAGGGCTTGATTGGTCATGGGTCCTGGAGGCTGCTAGGGAAGGAACCCGAGCCTCGGCCGCAAGAGGGTGAGTGTGTCCTCCTCACCACCCATGTTGTCCGTAGTTTCTCTCTGCCTTTGCATCCGTTTTTCTAGGGGTTTCTGAATTTCTTTGATGCCCAGATCCATCATTTTCTCCCAACACCACCTCATATCTCGTTGCATTCGTTTCTATGTGTGAGAACTTCCTCGGGTGCCAGCCGCATTGGTGTTTGTTCAAACATATCTTCACTTGTCGATCTCAGTCGGTAAAGAAGGCCAACCCAACTGGCGAAAGGACACACGTGATCCAGATGTGTGGGGGTTTAGGAATCCAGATGAGGGGTAGGAGCACTTTTCCCCCTATGACCTTCACTGAGTCTGTTAGAGGGTGGCAGTCGACTTGGTTCTACTGCAAAGACATTCCGACTCCTGGAGAGTCGACTGGTCTTCCTCCTTTCTCTCTGGAGAGACTCCGCACTCCTCGTTCTCTTGTAGTAACAAAAGAGGAGAAAGGGGAGGTGCGTATGTTAGTCGATGCAGTCATTGCACTAGTCGATGGTGGAGTGACTGGCATGGATCTGTTGGAGGTATTCCTCAGTCGACGCATCTAGCCTCTGCAGGCCCGAGACCACCCCATGTGGACGTACTCAGGTCCAGGAGACGTCGCTCGAATTCATCCAGAGGAAGTTGATGAGAATACAGTGGCCCAGTGGCTCATGAGCATCACAGGAAACAAGGACAACCCCAGAGGGTCTAGAATAATCCGGCCGTTCGATGATGACAATACCCCCGATGAGGTTGAGCTTAATTTACCGAGTGTTTTCTTCTTTTGATCTGCGATTGTTCTTGAATCCGACGGATACTTGAAATTTGTGTCTTGTAGGTTTTCACCAAGTTGTACTCAATGTCGAATGGAGAGAAATACCTAGAAGTAGTCTCAAGTGACGACGAAGAAGAGGATCACCAGTATGCGACAGCGAGGAAGGTGACGAGGACTCTGGTAGTAGCGAGGAGGTCGACTCGCCACCCCATTCTGAACGATGCTCCAAGCTATCGCAGGATCCTATGGGCGAACATGGTGAAGTGGGAAAGTCCCGAAGCACACTCGGACCTTGACTCTAGAGCCGTCGGAGAACGCTGCAAAACAGCCCAAGGTCGCCCCGTCGAAACCCCGGAAGGCCCTGCCCAAGATCAAGATGGATGTCCCTATTGCTTCCGCGTAAGTGTTTATTTCTTCTCTTTGTCTTCTATGTTTTGGTCGACTCATTAGCTTGCCTGATCGAGTGAGTTTTGGACCCTTCCAGTGCTGCTACTTCTGGGACATCCATGAATATCGACAAGGAGCAAGATGACGAGGAGACTACAGATGCGGCCACTTCTCGAGCAGGTACAACTCCACAGTCATGCCATCACTTTATCAATTGTCCTGACGGTCGACTGAACTTTCATGGTCGAGTGTGTTGTAGAGCCACCAAATGTTATTGAACATCCAAACGACGACAACCATGAAGACGTGCCACAGAAGAACACGGGAAGAAGGGCAGGACTTCAAGCAGGAGGGTGCCTGCTAGCAAAGTGTCTCATTGATACGTCTCCAACGTATCTATAATTTTTATTGTTCCATGTTGTTTTATTATCAATCTTGGATGTTTTATAATCATTTTATAGTCATTTTATATCATTTTTTGGTACAAACCTATTGACATAGTGCCAAGTGCCAGTTGCTGTTTTTTCCATGTTTTTTACATCGCAGAAAATCAATATCAAACGGAGTCCAAATGCCACGAAACTTTAAGGAGATTTTTTATGGGCCAAAAGGAAGGAAATGGGCCTTGGTTGCACCTGGGGGTGCCCCGAGGGGGGCACAACCCACCAGGGCGTGCCAGGAGGCCCTGGCGCGCCCTAGTGGGTTGTGCCCACCTCGGGTGCCCCCTGGACCCTCTTTGCTCTATAAATACCACAATATTCCAGAAACCCTAAAGGCATCGATGAAATATTCATCCAGCCATCGTAGAGTCCAGAACACCAGATCCAATCTAGACACCATCTCGGATGGGGTTCACCACCTCCATTGGTGCCTCTCCGATGATGCGTGAGTAGTTCTTTGTAGACCTTCAGGTCCGTAGTTAGTAGCTAGATGGCTTTCTCTCTCTCGCTGAATTCTCAATACAATGGTCTCTTGGAGATCCATATGATGTAACTATTTTGCGGTGTGTTTGTTGGGATCTGATGAACTTCGAGTTTATGATCAATCATATCTTTTTATATCCATGAAAGTTATTTGAGTTTCTTTGATCTCTTATATGCATGATCTCTTATAGCCTCGTATTTCTTCTCCGATATTTGGGTTTTGTTTGGCCAACTTGATCTATTTATCTTGCAATGGGAAGAGGTGCCCGGTAGTGGGTTCGATCTTACGGTGCTTGATCCCAGTAACAGAAAGGGAACTGACACGTATGTATCTTTGCTACTAGGGATAAAAAGACGAGATATATATCTACCACCATATAGATAAACGGATCTTGTCTACATCATGTCATCGTTCTTATTGCATTACTCCGTTTTTCCATGAACTTAATACACTAGATGCATGCTGGATAGCGGTCGATGTGTGGAGTAATAGTAGTAGATGCAGGCAGGAGTCGGTCTACTAATCTTGGACGTGATGCCTATGTAATGATCATTGCCTGGATATCCTCATAATTATTTGAAGTTCTATCAATTGCCCAATAGTAATTTGTTTACCCACCGTTTGCTCTTTTTCTTGAGAGAAGCCACTAGTGAAACCTACGGCCTCCGGGTCTTCTTTATCATATATTTACCTTGCGATCTACTTTTTCTTTGCATTTTTATTCAGATCTATTAAACCAAAAATCCAAAAATACTTTTCTTCACTTTATTTTATTTGTGATCTATTATTTCAATCTATTACAACTTTCTCCCATCAACACGCAATTTCTGGCACCGTACCCCGGAAGGGATTCACAACCCCTTTAACATGTAGGGTTGCGAGGTGTTGTTGTTTATGTGCAGGTGTTGTTTACATTGTGTTTCTTGGTTCTCCTACTGGTTCGATACCTTGGTTTCATAACTGAGGGAAATACCTACCGTCACTGTGCTACATCATCCCTCCCTCTCCAGGGAATTACCGACGTAGTTGCAGCTACCATCAAGGAGAATTTCTGGCGCCGTCGTCGGGGAGGATCTTCAACATATACCAGGTTCCTAATCAAAAATCTCATCTCCTCGCAATTTACATTATTTGCCATTTGCCTCTCGTTTTCATCTCCCCCACTTCACAAAAAATTGCCGTTTTTATTTGCCCGCTTTTTCGTTCGTCGTTTTCTCGTCAGATCTCATGTTTGGTTGTGTTGCCATGTGCCTTCTTTATGCTTGCATCTTCGCTTGCTAAAAATCTATTGATATGGATCCCCATCCACTTGCTAATATTTTTAAAATATCCAATCATGATGAACCAAATGCTAGTGAGTTGAGTGCACTAGATTATCTTTATGAAGTTTTTCTTGAGAATCATGAATCTGGAAATTGTGATGAAGAAATTTATGAAGTGATTCATGATAGCTCCTTGAATGAAAAACCTGATTGCAATAATTTTACTATAAATTCCATTAATGTCAATTGTGCTAATAATATGCAAAACCCCAAGCTTGGGGATGCTTGTTTTGTCATGTCCGCTACTTATTGCAATGATCATGATTGGAGTGATGATGTTTCTTATGATCTTGAAAATTTATTTAAGCCTCATGATGAATATGTTTGCGATCATATTGAAAGTGGGTTTGGAAGAGTGTCAACTTTAGCTAAAAATAATCCCACATATTTGGAGAGTGTTCAATCTTATGAATTTTTTATGAAAGTGGGTTTGGAGAGGTCATGACTTTATTTGATGATAATCCCACTATTTTGGAAGAGTGCCAACTTTGCATGCATGTGGATCATAAAGAGAAAATTTTATATGATAGTTGTATTATTGAATTTCATTATGATCCTACATATAATTATTATGAGAGAGGAAAATATGGTTGTAGAAATTTTCTCATTATCAAATTTCCTCTTGTGGTGTTGAGATTGTCAATGTTTTATTCCTCTCCTTTGCATATGCTAGATGTTTCTTGTCTTGATAATTTGTTTTCCTATAAAGTTCCTATGCATAGGAAGTATGTTAGACTTAAATGTGTTTGTCACATGTTTCATGATGCTCTCTTTGTGTTTCGATTATTATCTATTGTGTGAGCATCGTTGAAATATTATGCCTAGCTAAGGGCGTAAAACTATAGCGCTTGTTTGGAGGCAACCCGATGAATAAAATTTATTTTTGGTTTTTGCTTTCTGTTCTTGAGTGTTAGCACAATTATGCTACTGTTATGGTTGTGTTTTTTTGTTTTAATTAGTGTTTGTGCCAAGTAAAGCCTTTAGGATCTTCGTGGGCAACAGTTGTTTGATCTTGCTGAAAAAACAGAAAGTTTTGCACACACGAAAACAATTATCATTTTTTACCAGAGAGCGATAAAATACCGATTCCAATTGCAGTAGATCAATATACAAATTTCTCAGGTCTTCCTAATTTTGAATAATTTTTGGAGTTACATAAGTATTCGAAATAGTAAGATTGCTACAGACTGTTCTGTTTTGACAGATTCTGTTTTCTTTGTGTTGTGAGCTTATTTTGATGGCTCTATGGTTTTCTTTGATGAGTTTTTGACATAGAAAAGTTGGAATACAGTAGATGTAATACAAAAAAATATGAATTGGTTTTATACAGCACTTATAGTAGTGGTTTATTATTCTTATACTAACGGATCTCACAAAGGTTTTTGTTGAGTTCTGCGTGATTGAAGTTTTCAAGTTTTGGGTTATCTTGCGATGGATGAAGGAAGGATGTAAGAGACTAAGCTTGGGGATGCCCCGGCAGCCCAAGCTATTATCCAAGAATGAGCAACCAACGAAGCTTGGAGATGCCCCCGAGTGGCATCCCCGCTTTCTTCCAACAACTATCGGTATTTTACTTGAGACTATATTTTTATTTGTCACATGATATGTGTTTTGCTTGGAGCATCTTGTATGATATGTGTCTTTGCTTGTTTTATTTTGTGTTTTAAGTCATCAATACTTTCTGGACACACCTATTTGGGAGAGCCAAAATTATATCATGACTTGTTATAATTGATCTCTATGCTTCACTTAAATCTTTTATGACATAGGACTTGCTCTAGTGCTTCACTTATATCTTTTTTTAGCACGGTGTGCTTAGTATTTTGAATAAATACTATCTTGCGTCACTTAGATTTGTTTGAGAGTTATTAAAATTTTCAAGAAATTCTCTCCTGCTTCACTTAAATTATTTTGAGAGAAAGAAAATTTGTTATGCTCATGATCTTCACTTATATTTGTTCGAGCTTATGAAAAGCAACACATGAAAATTAGTGCCAAAGTGATAGATATCCAAGAAGGATAAATAAAAAGAAAATGTCATGAAGATCATTGGACAAAATAAACTTGATTCTTAGTAATAGTTTTGAGATACGATGATGTGATATGTGAGTTATGTTGATGAGTAATTGTGCTCTAGTAAGAATATTGGTGTTAAGGTTTGTGATTCCCTATGCATGCACGAAAGTCAATAATCATGCAAAAAAATTATATCCTACTTGTGGTGCATTATTCGGTGTTAATTATGCTTAATGCTTGCTTATGAGATTATACGTTTGTTGGTTGGTCGCTTCTCAATCTTTTTGCTAGCCTTCATTTTGCACCAAGTATGACCTCTACTTGTGCATCCAAAATCCCTTAAACTAGTTTTGCCACATGAGTCCACTATATCTACCTATATGCGGCATTATTTTGCCGTTCTAAGCAAATTTGCATGTGCCATCTCTAATTTTTTTTTAAAAAACTTCTCTTTTGTGTGTGTGTTTCGCTCGCGGAACGGTAATGGGTGGCTAATATTTTCCATGCTAGATGTGTTATTCTCAAGATGAGTGTTTATTCACTTGTCATTGCATGAGAGTAAGGCAAAGGTATTAGGGATGCCCAGCCCCGAAATGCAAAAACAAATGAATTTACTTTATCTTGTCAAATAATAAATTCCTTGAAAAGTGTTGGTATGGAGGGCACCCGTGGATACGGTTAGCCATGGAAAGTGAAAGTTATGGTGGAAAAAGGAATAAACTTTATTTTCTATTTGGGAACCGCCTATGGCATATCTAGCATGGAAAGTGTTGGGAACTCTAAGTCGTTTTCGTTGGTGGGATGGATACACCTCCCAAAATGTTTTTATCTCTAATTTTTTGCTTTGAGCTCTGGCACCTCTACAAATCCCTACTTCCCTCTGCGAAGGGCCTTTCTTTTACTTTATGCAATTTTTATTTTTTGAAATTTGAGTCTCCATCTTCTCTCATAAAAGCACCAACTAGGAGGCAATATGATCATGCTCAAGTATTGAGTGTAGTTAATATTCGAGTGTGTTTCATGAATGGGTCAATGTTTGAGCATGATAGGCTAGGGATAACTTATTTTAGCATTGATATTCTAAAAGACAAGGTTGCTTGTTGATATGCTTGAGTATCTAAATTATTATGTCAAAACTAGACTATTGCTTCGAATCACATAAAAGTCCCAATGTCCGTGCTATAAAGAAAAAATATATTATATGACTTGATGAACAACACTCCACATGAAAAATTATGTTTTTATCACTTACCTACTCGAGGACGAGTAGGAGTTAAGCTTGGGGATGCTGATACATCTCCAACATATCTATAATTTTTTATTGCTCCATGTTGTTTTATTATCAATCTTGGATGTTTTATAATCATTTTATATCATTTTTTGGTACTAACCTATTGACATAGTGCCAAGTGCCAGTTGTTGTTTTTTCCATGTTTTTTACATCGCAGAAAAACCAATATCAAACGGAGTCCAAATGCCATGAAACTTTACAGAGATTTTTTATGGGCTAGAAGGCAATGGGCCCTGGTTGCACCTGGGGGGTGCCCCGAGGGGGGCACAACCCACCAAGGCGCGCCAGGAGGCCCTGGCGTGCCTTGGTGGGTTGTGCCCACCTCGGGTGCCCCCGGACCGCATCTTTGCTCTATAAATACCACAATATTCCAGAAACCCTAAATGCATCGACAAAATATTTATCCAGCCGCCGCAGAGTCCGGAACCACCATATCCAATATAGACACCATCTTGGATGGGGTTCACCACCTCCATTGGTGCCTCTCCGATGATGCATGAGTAGTTCTTTGTAGACCTTCTGGTCTGTAGTTAGTAGCTAGATGGCTTTCTCTCTCGCTCGCTGAATTATCAATACAATGGTCTCTTGGAGATCCATATGATGTAACTCTTTTGTGGTGTGTTTGTTGGGATCTGATGAACTTCGAGTTTATGATCCGTAATACCTTTTTATATCCACGGAAGTTATTTGAGTTTCTTTGATCTCTTATAGCCCCATATTTCTTCTCCGATATTTGGGTTTTGTTTGGCCAACTTGATCTATTTATCTTGCAATGGGAAGAGGTGCCCGGTAGTGGGTTCAATCTTACGGTGCTTGATCCCAGTGACAGAAAGGGAACCGACACGTATGGATCGTTGCTACTAAGGATAAAAAGACGAGATCTATATCTACCGCCATATAGATAAACAGATCTTGTCTACATCATGTCATCGTTCTTATTGCATTACTCTGTTTTTCCATGAACTCAATACACTAGATGCATGCTGGATAGCGGTCGATGTGTGGCTAATAGTAGTAGATGCAAGCAGGAGTCGGTCTACTAATCTTGGACGTGATGCCTGTGTAATGATCATTGCCTGGATATCGTCATAATTATTTGAAGTTCTATCAATTGTCCAATAGTAATTTGTTTACCCACCGTTTGCTATTTTTCTCGGGAGAAGCCACTAGTGAAACCTATGGCCCCCGGGTCTTCTTTCTCATATATTTGCCTTGCAATCTACTTTTCCTTTGCATTTTTATTCAGATCTATTAAACCAAAAATCCAAAAATACTTTGTTGCACTTTATTTTATTTGCGATCTATTATTTCAATCTCTTACAACTTTCTCCCGTCAACATGCAATTTCTGGCACCGTACCCCAGAAGGGATTGACAACCCCTTTAACACGTCGAGTTGCGAGATGTTGTTGTTTGTGTGCAGGTGTTGTTTATGTTGTGTTTCTTGGTTCTCCTACTAGTTCGATACCTTGGTTTCATAACTGAGGGAAATACCTACCGCCGCTGTGCTACATCATCCCTCCCTCTCCAAGGAATTATCGACGTAGTTGCAGCTACCATCGCTCACTCGACTCCAGCGCCAGAACCAGTCGTTCAGCGATCTGGAGATCCAATTAGGACTTCTATTTCTTTTGCTGACCCTGTGTCGACCGGTCAACCTTCGGCGTCGACTGCTCAAGTCCTTGCTCCGACTGTGCAACGCCATGCTTCAGATCCCCTGGCTGCCTCGTCTGTTCCACCAACTCTACTCTTTGTTACCCATCATGTCCTAGAGGACCAGGTAGGCACTGGTAAGGAAGCCATACACCAAGCAGGCCTAATGATGGACTGAATGAAGGTGGTGTATGAGGCCAGCAAGGCTGCCTACGATGCCAGCTCTTCCCTTCAAACCAATGTCCAGGTAAGTATGATTGATCTCCGACTGTCTTTCAGCTCGATCTTTGCTCTATTAGGACATGGTACTTGAAAACTGTTGCCTTACTATTCGTAAGATGTCTGTGGATGAGCGTTTTCAAACCTTATGTGCATCTATCATGAATTTGCACCTTGCATCTGTTCACCCACGGGGTGTCTTCTTTTGCTTTGTAGCTTTTTCAGTTGAAGCGACCAAGTTGTGTCGAGTGAACTCTTGGACCAGTGGGGGCACGCTGAGTGCACCCACTGGGTGTAGTCCCCGAGACCACCATCGAATGTTAGATTCGGTAGGGGTCTTTCTAAAGTATTATTTCACCACGGGAGCCTTAGAATTTGCTTGTTTGTAGTACATTCACTCGGTCTCGAACGGATAGCGTCGAGTGAACTCCGGGTTAGTGGGGGCATGCTAAGTGCACCCACTGGGTGTAGTCCCCGAGACCACGGTCGACTATGTGCAATCGGTGGCGGTCTGATAACAAATGTTTGTTGTTGTTTTACTCCTTCCACTGGGGCTGGATGGGCCATGGCGAGTGAGAAATCGAACCAGTGGGGGCACGCTCAGTGCACCCACTGGGTGTAGTCCCCGAGACTATTGTTGAATGTTCGATTCGGTAGTAGTCTTAGAACTCTTTTTGTCGTAATAACTCGAACTTGCATCTGATCTTTGTTTCTGTCGACTGGCGTGTCTTGTTCGTTGACTGCAGAAATCTTCTGAGCTTGGGGCCCAGTTTGCTGAATTGGAGAGGAAACAAATTCAACTCAGCCTCGATCTGGAGTTGGCTAAGGAGAATTTGAATAAGGCCCAAGATGAAGCAGCCATTATGGGAGGCAACAATCATGTCGACTGTTAGTCTTGTCATCTTTTATTTTCAACCTTTAAACCGAGTGATTCCACTCGAATAGATGTGCATAGTGAAAATCGTCAACTCCAGGCCCGTCTGAAGAATGTTATTTCTTTAGACAAAATGAAGCAGGCTTAGGAGCAGAAGAATCTTGACCTCGTAGCAGCACAGAAGACGGCCCGAGAGAAAACTGAACTCGCCGACAAGAAGCTGGCTTCAGTCGGCAAGTTAGAAGAAGAAAACACCTAGTTGAAAACCGCTATCGATGAAGCCAAGAAGGAGGTCGTGCAGCTGAAGGAGGAGAAGGTGGCCCTGACAGACATAGTCGACGATCTCACTCGGAAGAGGGATGAGCTGGAGACTTATCCGGGAGGTCTTGCCAAGAAAATGTTCCTCATGCTTGAAGGTACCCCCCTTTATCCGACTGACTGCAAAGAACCTTTCCGCTGCGCCTCTGTCATTTCAACACCCCTTTTGTTTGTGCAGAATTTTGTCTAAACTTTGAGGAAGAAACTGGGCGGATAGAGACAAGCTTAGACCCCATCAAGGACGAAGCTGCTATGAATGTACTGCGACTGGAGTCTCGTCTTGCCAGTGTTTAGGACTACCTTGTACGACTGAAGCTAGCGGTGTCGCGGATCGACATGGATCTCTGGCCTAGTGCGACGTTCCAGAATGACCTTGAGTCACTGATGACTTGACTCAATGGCATCCCTGAATGAGTGCAGGCATGGAAGAAGTCATCTGCTCATTGCGACGCTGACGTGGCTCTGTTGCTGGTCCGGGTCCATTGCAAGGAGGTCAGAGAAGAGAAGTTGGCGGCTCTCAAGGTTGCCAACACCAAGAAGCTTCAATTCTAGTCCTTCATGGAGACCTTCGTTGACGTCGCGACCCGCATTGCAGACGGCATCGACCTTGACAGTTTCGTCGAGCCAGCTAGTCCTACTCCCGCCGAGTGAAAACTTGATAACTTGATTTAATTTGCCTTGGGATGCCGAGTGATCATGTAATCGTTAGAACTCTTTCGGGCTTGACGCCCGAGTACTTTTGCCGATGGTTCTGAACCTTCATGGATTTATCCAAACTTGGTTTTTCTTTTGAATGCAGTTGCCTTGTCTTTATCACCTTCGAATTTCTTGACTCGAGCGGATTGGGAATCATAATTGAATATTAAAGTGGAAGGGTCATTCCTAACTCGGAGTTGACGTTGTACTTGTGGCGCAGCTCTGAGTGCAACCATATGGTGTACTTGTGGCGTAGCTCCGAGTTCAACCAGACGTTGTACTTGTGGCGTAGCTCCGAGTGCAACCAGACATTGTACTTGTGGCGCAGTCCCGAGTGCAGCCAGACGTTGTACTTGTGGTGCAACTCTGAGAGCAGCAAGACGTTGTACTTGTGGCATAGCTCCGAGTGCGACCAAATGTTGTACTTGTGGCGCAGTCCCAAGAGCAGCCAGTCATTGTACTTGTGGCGTAGCTCAAGGTGCGTGGCCGAGCATCCCAATGAGAAGGATTGCTCTCCACTCTGAGTAGTTTTTCGTAACTTAGGCGAATACGGGATCGCGGATAAGCCCCCGAGTGGGAGGATTGCTCTCCACTCGGAGTAGTATTGTAACTTAGGCGAGTACGAGATCGCGACTAAGCCCCCGAGTGGGAGGATTGCTCTCCCCTCAGAGTAGTTTTGTAACTTAGGCGAGTACAGGATCGCGGCTAAGCCCCCGAGTGGGAGGATTGCTCTCCACTCAGAGTAGTTTTGTAACTTAGGAGAGTACGGGATCACGGCTAAGCCCCCGAGTGGGAGGATTGCTCTCCGCTCAGAATAGTTTTGTAACTTAGGCGAGTACGGGACTGCGGCTAAGCCCCCGAGTGGGAGGATTGCTCTCCACTCGAAGTAGTTTTGTAACTTAGGCGAGTACGGGATTGCGGCTAAGCCCCCGAGTGGGAGGATTGCTCTCCACTCGGAGTAGTTTTGTAAGTTAGGCGAGTACGGGAGCACGGCTAAGCCCTCGAGTGGGAGGATTGCTCTCCACTCGGAGTAGTTTTGTAACTTAGGCGAGTACGAGCTCATGGCTAAGCCCCCGAGTTGGAGGATTGCCCTCCACTCGGAGTAGTTTTGTAACTTAGGCGAGTACGGGATCGCGGCTAAGCCCTCGAGTGGGAGGATTGCTCTCCACTTGGAGTGGTTTTGTAACTTAGGCGAGTACGGGAGCGCGGCTAAGCACCAGAGTGGGAGGATTGCTCTCCACTCGGAGTAATTTTGAAACTTAGGCGAATACGGGATCGCGGCTAAGCCCCCGAGTGGGAGGATTGCTCACTGATACGTCTCCGTCATATCTACTTTTCCAAACACTTTTGCCCTTGTTTTGGACTCTAACTTGTATGATTTGAATGGAACTAACTTGGACTGACGCTGTTTTTAGCAGAATTACCTTGGTGTTGTTTTATGTGCAGAAAGCAAATATTCTTGGAAAGTCCTGAAACTCCATGGAATACCTTAGAAAAAACAATAAAAAATCCTCGCCAAATATGAAGACCAGGGGGCCCACACCCTTTCCACGAGGGTGGGGGCGCCCCCTAGGGCGCGCCCCCTACCTCGTGGGCCCCCTGTTGACCCTCCGACGCCAACTCCAACTCTATATATTTGCTTTCAGAGAGAAGAAATCATCGCGTTTTACGGTACGGACCTGCCGTTAAACCCTAAAACCTCTCGGGAGGGCTGATCTGGAGTCCGTTCGGGGCTCCGGGGAGGGGGATTCGTCGCCGTCGTCATCAAAAACCATCCTCCATCACCAATTTCATGATGCTCACCGCCGTGCGTGAGTAATTCCATCATAGGCTTGCTGGACGGTGATGGGTTGGATGAGATTTATCATGTAATCGAGTTAGTTTTGTTAGGGTTTGATCCCTAGTATCCACTATGTTCTGAGATTGATGTTGCTATGACTTTGCTATGCTTAATGCTTGTCACTAGGGCCCGAGTGCCATGATTTCAGATCTGAACCTATTATGTTTTCATGAATATATGTGAGTTCTCGATCCTATCTTGCAAGTCTAAAGTCACCTACTATGTGTTATGATCCGGCAACCCCGAAGTGACAATAATCGGGACCACTCCCGGTGATGACCGTAGTTTGAGGAGTTCATGTATTCACTATGTGTTAATGCTTTGTTCCGGTTCTCTATTAAAAGGAGGCCTTAATATCCCTTAGTTTCCAATAGGACCCCACTGCCACGAGAGGGTAGGACAAAAGATGTCATGCAAGTTCTTTTCCATAAGCACGTATGACTATATACGGAATACATGCCTACATTACATTGACGAACTGGAGCTAGTTCTGTGTCACCCTATGTTATGACTATTACATGATGAACTGCATCCGGCATAATTATCCATCACTGATCCGGTGCCTACGAGTTTTCCATATACTGGTTTACGCTTATTTACTTTCCCGCTGCTACTGTTACAATCACTACAAAATACCAAAAACATTACTTTTGTTGTCTTTACTTTTGTTACCGTTACCACCACTATCATATTACTGTGATACTAAACACTTTGCTGCAGATACTAAGTTTCCAGGTGTGGTTGAATTGACAACTCAGCTGCTAATACTTGAGAATATTCTTTGGCTCCCCTTATGTCGAATCAATAAATTTGGGTTAAATACTCTACCCTCGAAAACTGTTGCGATCCCCTATACTTGTGGGTTATCAAGACCTTTTTCTGGCACCGTTGCTAGGGAGCATAGCTCTATTATTTGAGTCACTTGGGATTTATATCTGCTGGACACTATGAAGAACTTGAGAGATCCAAAAACCAAGATCTATCCCTCAACTACGAGGGGAGGTAAGGAACTGCCATCTAGCTCTGCACTTGATTCACCTTCTGTTATGAGTAAGTTTGCGACACCTACATCTGCTTCTGCTATTCGTTCTGATATGTCGCATGTTATTGATGATGCCACTTCTACTATGCATGATACTTATGATGAAACTGCTTCTATGCCTGATACTACTGTGCCCCTTAGTGAATTTCTTGAAGAACAAATTGCTAGGGCTAGAGAAAGAGAAATTGATGAAACTGAATACGATGATGAAAATATGCCTGTTATTCCTAAACGTTATCTTTTTGATAAAGATTCTTCTTTAGCTATTTTAGCCTGCAAAGATAGATATGAGCTTAAAAGGTTATTAATTAAATGGAACAAAGAATCACTTAGAGATAAAATGAAACCCGATCCTGCTTTTGCTACTTCACCTATATGTCTTCCTGATAAAGATTATGAATTCTCTATTGATCCTGATATAATTACTTTGGTTGAATCTGATCCGTTTTATGGCTATGAATCTAAAACTGTTGTGGCACATCTTACTAAGTTAAATGACATAGCTGCCCTATTCACTAATAATGAGAGATCACGTTACCTCTATTTACTTAAAATATTTCCGTTCTCATTAAAGGGTGATGCTAAGATATGGTTTAATTCCCTTGATCCTGGTTGTGTGCGTAGTCCCCAGGATATGATTTATTACTTCTCTGCTAAATATTTCCCTGCTCATAAGAAACAAGCTGCTTTGAGGGAAATATACAATTTCATGCAAATTAAAGAAGAGAGTCTCCCACAAGCTTGGGGGAGGCTTCTCAAGTTACTTAATGCTTTGCCTGATCATCCTCTTAAGAAACCTGAAATACTTGATATCTTTTATAATGGACTAACCGATGCTTCTAGAGATTACCTGGGTAGTTGTGCTGGTTCTCTTTTCAGGGAAAGAACACCGAATGAAGCTGAAATTCTATTGAATAATATATTGACAAATGAAAATAATTGGGCACCTCCTGAGCCAGCTCCTGCTCCAATTAATGATCCTATTCCTAAACCAACTCCGAAGAAGATATGTGTTCTATTTCTCAGTCCCGAAGATATGCAAGAGGCAAAGAAATCTATGAAAGAAAAAGGTATTAAAGCTGAAGATGTTAAGAATTTACCTCCTATTGAAGAAATACATGGTCTTAATATACCGCCTGTTGACGAAGTATATGATCTTAATCCTTTATTCATTGAGGAACCTCCCGATATCCTGACACAGGTAGTAAAGGTAAATTCTCTCTATAGATTTGATGAAGGTGATATCCCTCACTATAAGTCTGCTAGGCAATGCTCTGATGAGTTTGATAATTTTATTGTCAAACAAGAAAATTTCAATGCTTATTTTGGTAGACAATTGAAATATGATTCCGATATAATTAAATACTTGGGTGATTATATGGCTAATATTAGAGGTGAACTTAAACTTGTTAGCAAACATGCTTCTATGGTTACCACTCAAGTAGAACAAGTACTTAAAGCTCAAAAAGAATTGCTCCATGAAATGAATAGTAAGAAAAATGATTATGCTGTTAGAGTGGCTACTAGAACTGGTAGAATGACTCAGGAACCTTTGTATCCTGAAGGCCACCCTAAGAGAATCAAGCAAGATTCTCGGAGAAATAATATTGATGCACCTAGTTCTTCTAAAAAGAAGAAAAAGAAAAATGATAGAACTGTGCAAACTTCTAGTAAACCTATTGCTGAACCACCTGATAATCCAAATGATATTTCTATGTCTGATGCTGAAACACAATCTGGTAATGAACATGAACCTAGTAAAAATATTAATGATGATGTTCATGATGATGCTCAACCTAGTAATGATAATGATGTAGAAATTGATCCTGCTGTTGATCTTGATAACCCACAATCAAAGAATCAACGTTATGATAAAAGAGACTTTGTTTCTAGGAAACATGGGAAAGAAAGAGAACCTTGGGTTCGGAAACCCATGCCTTTTCCTCTGAAACCATCCAAGAAGAAGGATGATGAGGATTTTGAGCGCTTTGCTGAAATGATTAGGCCTATATTTTTACGTATGCGATTGACTGATGTGCTCCAAATCCTTATGCTAAATATATGAAGGATATCATTACTAATAAAAGAAAGATACCGGAAGCTAAAATTTCCACCATGCTTGCTAATTATACTTTTAAGGGTGGAATACCAAAGAAACTTGGAGATCCCGGAGTACCTACTATACCTTGCTCCATTAAAAGAAATTATATTAAAACTGCTTTATGTGATCTTGGAGCCGGTGTTAGTGTTATGCCTCTCTCTTTATATCGTAGACTTGACTTGAATAAGTTGACACCTACTGAAATATCTTTGCAAATGGCTGATAAATCAACTGCTATACCTGTCGGTATTTGTGAGGACGTGCCCGTTGTGGTTGCAAACGTTACTATTTTAACGGACTTTGTTATTCTTGATATTCCCGAGGATGATAGTATGTCTATTATTCTTGGAAGACCTTTTCTTAATACTGCAGGGGCTGTTATTGATTGCAACAAAGGCAATGTCACTTTTCATGTTAATGGTAATGAGCATACGGTACACTTTCCGAGGAAACAACCTCAAGTTCATAGTATCAACTCTATTGGATAAATTCCATCGATTATATTTGGAGGTTTTGAATTCCCTCTTCCTACTGTCAAGAAGAAATATGATATTCTTATTATTGGGGATGTGCATATCCCCGTTGAGGTAACTTAGTGTTATTCGAAATTTCTCCGGTTTCATGATTATCAGAATGAGTTTGTTAACAAGACTTGATCAACCTTGTTAGTGGATTCTTTTTGATAAGCATGAGATGGATGAAACTAGAAGCACAAACTTCTGCACATTCTTTATACTTTCTGTTATTTATATAAAATAAAGTAAAAATAGTATTTTTATGTCTGTTTCCTGGCTTATCCGTGTAATATAAAAATATCCCGAAAATAAAAGTCCTCAGAATGCCATGCCAATTTAATATGATTTTTTCGCGAATATTTGTGGATTTACTGTGCAAAAATTACCACAGGAGGAGCTGCCACCTAGCCACGGGGGTGGTGGGCGCCCCCCCCTCCCTAGGGCGTGCCCCCCTGCCTCATGGGCCCACGGTGGCCCTCCTACACTTATCCCAGCACCCATCTTCTTCGTCTGCCTCACACAAACCCGAAAAACCAACTCAAGCACGAGTTCCAGCCACTTTTGCTATGATTTTCGATCTCCATGCTCAAAGCACCTCTCGCAAAACTGCTTGGGGAGATTGTTCCTTGGTATGTGACTCCTCCATTGGTCCAATTAGTTTCTGTTCTAGTGCTCTATTCTTTGCAAATTTGTGTTGCATAGGTGACCATGTTCTTGAGCTTGCATGTCAAATTTATATGGTTCCAAGTGGTTCTAATGCTTGATATAGGATCTAGGCACTTGTAGGAGTAGTTACTATCAATATTATTGAAGTTGGTTCACTTTTGTTTGAAGTTACTAAAAATTTCAGAATTTTTTCAAAGAAAAACAATATGTTTAGGAAGATGTTCCAAGGTGGTTCCTCTAAGAAGCAAGGACCCAGGATTGCTATGCGCGATGCTGACGAGGATCCACCAAGAGACGCTCTGATACGGCCTTGCAAGTGGCCGTCGGAAAATTTTATGGACCGTGTGGGAATTAAAGAAGAATTCAAAGCATATTTGCGCAATGCCGGTCTTGAGGAATTTGAGGCCAACAAATGCCCCCGGTATCATGATCTCACAAGTTCATTTGTGAGGAGGTTTGAGTATTCATCTTCGCGTAATTCTCCTTCAGTCATGTTTGATCTTTATGATAAATCTTATAGAATGGACTTAGAGGATTTCACTCTTGTGTGCAAACTTCCATCATGGGGCAGTATTAGGGATCCCCCTAAATCTGAATTTAGAAACTTTCTTGCTAGTATAACTGTGGGGGAATCCAGAGACATAACGCAGGCTACCATAGGGAGCATTCACTCTCCTGCTATACATTATTTTGCTCTATTTATCGGTAGATGCATAAATGCTAAGGATGAAGCATGTCACATGTGTGTCCCTAATCTTAGCATTCTTAGGAGTGCTGTGCTAGGAGACCAATCTTATCATATGGGAGCCATTGTAGCTCGTAGGTTGCATCATAATAGACATAATGGAGATTTCTTTGGAGGAATTTACGCAACCCGCTTAGCTCATTTTCTTGAAATAGACATTCATGAGGGTGATATGGAGTTGTCTCCTGCATATTTAGATTATAACTCTATGGCTCCGCACCAGTTTGTCGAGAGGCCTGAATCACCTCTCTTATATCGCTTAATTTTTGATAAACGACGTGTTTTCCGTATTACTCTCCGTGCTCCTGCCTTCTTTGATTCACAGACAAAAGGAAGATATGTTATTACCAGAGAGGAGGCAGAAGAGTACGAGAGGAGAGCGGAGGCAGCTCGACTCCACGCTGCAGCTCAGCAGGCGATAACCGTTGCACATCAGTATGATCCCAACTGTTACTCTTCATCACAGTACGACCCCAACAACTATTAATATGGATATCCACCAGGCCAGCCGTGTCCATAGACCAACCTAGGCCAAAAGCCTAAGCTTAGGGGGGAGTACGTATTTCTCACCGACATTATATTTATGTTCACACACACTCGTTGCTAGATGTCGGTGCTCATACTTTTTCACTGTAATATCCATGCTAGTTTATTTTCCTTTTCCTGCTTTCTTCTTGTGTGTTTAGTAAACCTTAAGAAAAACAAAAAATTAGTAGTAATTTACTTTCCTGTTGTAGTAGTAATTAAAAAGAAAACCCAAAAAAATATTTCCCGCTCTTCTTTTGCTTGTTGGGAGCTTTCTCGTGTAAATAGTTTTATTTTCTTTTCTTTGGGGGTCAGTAGGAGAAGACCATAATTAAATTGTTGAAGTGGCTCTTATATGCATTATTTTTTATTTAACCCAGAGCCCATATTGCCTTGTCTTCTCCTGTTTCTTGAATGCTTGCAGATTCCAGTTTAGTCCAATGCACATGCACTCTTATTATTATTCACACTGTTCGGTCATGCAAGTGAAAGGCAATTATGATGATATATGATGGACTGACTGAGATGAGAAAAGCTGGTATGAACTCGACCTCTTTTGTTTTTGTAAATATGATGAGCCCGTCGTTCTTGATTCAGCTTATTATGAATAAACATGTTTGCAATGACAATTAGAGATCATAGTTGCTTGTGCCATGCTTGATTAGCTATGAGTTATAATGATTTACCTTGTGTGCCAACATGCTATTGAGATGACTATGATGTGGTATGATGGGGTGGTATCCTCCTTTGAATGATTTAAGTGACTTGACTTGGCACATGTTCACGCATGTAGTTGAAACAAAATCAACATAGCCTTCATGATATTTATATTCATGGTGGATTATATCCTACTCATGCTTGCATCCAATGTTTATTAATTTTAATTCATGTACATGGTTGTTGTTGCTCTCTAGTTGGTCGCTTCCCAGCCTTTTGCTAGCCTTCACCTGTACTAAGCAGGAATACTGCTTATGCATCCAATCCCTTAAACCCCAAAGTTATTCCAGATGAGTCCACTATACCTTCATATATGCGGTATTTACCTGCCGTTCCAAGTAAATTTGTATGTGCCAAACTCTAAACCTTCAAATAAACATTCTATTTTGTATGCTCGAATAGCTCATGTATCAACAAAGGCTGTCCTTATCTTCCGTGTTAGGCGGGTTATTCTCAAGAGGAGTGGACTCCGCTCCTCACTCACGAGAAAATGGCTGGTCACCGGGATGCCCAGTCCCATGCTTTATGCAAACTAAATCAAAATTAATTGCAAAAAAACTCCCCCTGGGACCTGATGTATGTTGGAGGCACTCGTTGTTTCGAGCAAGCCATGGATTGATGCTTGTTGGTGGAGGGGGAGTATAAACTTTACCATTCTGTTTGGGAACCGCCTATAATGTGTTTATCATGGAAGATATCGCCATCTCTTAGTTGTTACGTTGACAATGAAAGTATACCGCTCAAAATACAATTTATCTCTATTTCAAAACCGAGCTCTGGCACCTCTACAAATCCCTGCTTCCCTCTGCGAAGGGCCTATCCATTTACTTTTATGTTGAGTCATCACCCTCCTATTAAAGAGCACTAGCTGGAGAGCACAGCTGTCATTTGCATTCATCACTATTAATCTATGTTGGGTATGACTATGATTGGATCTCTTTTACCATGAATTACAATGTCTAGTCAGTCCTTGATCTTTAAAGGTGCTCTGCATTTATGTTTTGCGGTCTCAGAAAGGGCTGGCGAGATACCATCTTGTTATATCATATTATGACTGTTTTGAGAAAGTGTTGTCATCCGAGATTTATTATTATGGCTTGCTAGTTGATTATGCTATTGATATGCATAATTATGAGACCTGAGAATTATTGCAAATGTGGTTAGTTATGATCTATGCTGAAAACTTGAATGCTGGCTTGAAATAGTTACAACAACAAGAGCAAACCGAGTTTGTAAAAGTTTTTCTTTCTTTCTTTCAGTTTGTCAACTGAATTGCTTGAGGACAAGCAAGGGTTTAAGCTTGGGGGAGTTGATACGTCTCCGTCGTATCTACTTTTCCAAACACTTTTGCCCTTGTTTTGGACTCTAACTTGTATGATTTGAATGGAACTAACCTGGACTGATGATGTTTTCACCAGAATTACCTTGGTGTTGTTTTATGTGCAGAAAGCAAATATTCTTGGAAAGTCCTGAAACTCCACGGAATACCTTAGAAAAAACAATAAAAAATCCTCGCCAAATATGAAGACCAGGGGGCCCACACCCTTTCCACGAGGGTGGGGGGCGCCCCCCCCCTAGGGCGCGCCCCCTACCTCGTGGGCCCCCTTTGACCCTTTGATGCCAACTCCAACTCTATATATTTACTTTTGGAGAGAAAAAAAAGGAGAGAAGAAATCATCCCGTTTTACGATACGGAGCCGCCGCCAAACCCTAAAACCTCTCGGGAGGGCTGATCTGGAGTCCGTTCGGGGCTCCGGAGAGGGGGATTCGTCGCCGTCGTCATCAACAACCATCCTCCATCACCAATTTCATGATGCTCACCGCCGTGCATGAGTAATTCCATCGTAGGCTTGCTGGACGGTGATGGGTTGGATGAGATTTATCATGTAATCGAGTTAGTTTTGTTAGGGTTTGATCCCTAGTATCCACTATGTTCTGAGATTGATGTTGCTATGACTTTGCTATGCTTAATGCTTGTTACTAGGGCCCGAGTGCCATGATTTAAGATCTGAACCTATTATGTTTTCATGAATATATGTGAGTTCTTGATCCTATCTCTCACCACTCGGAATAATTTTGAAACTTAGGCGAATACGGGATCGCGGCTAAGCCCCCGAGTGGGAGGATTGCTCACCACTCGGAGTAATTTTCTAACTTAGGCGAATACGGTATCGCGGCTAAGCCCTTGAGTGGGAGGGTTGCTCCCCACTCGGAGTGTTTGTGTAACTTAGGCAAATCGGATTTGTGGCTAAGCCCCCGAGTGGGAGGGTTGCTCTCCACTCGGAGTGTTTTTTGAAACTTAGGCGAATCGGATTCACGGCTAAGCCACCCATTGGGGGATTTGAACACATATGCTTATGTGATAACAATCATTAGGATACTGCGAAAATTATGTCTTTATAAGCAAACTAAAGGATTCTTTATTACAACTCGTTGATCCGAGTGTTTAGGTATAAAAACGGCGGAGCAGATCCGCATTCCACGAGCGCGGCTCGTCTTCTTTCTTGGCTATGTTGTAGAGGTGATACGCCCCGTTATGGAGCACTTTGGTGATGATGAAGGGGCCTTCCCAGGCCGGAGCGAGCTTGTGAGGCCATTTCTGGTGCACTCGGAGCACAAGGTCTCCTTCTTGAAATGCTCAACCTCTAACATTTCGGGCATGGAATCGACGCAGGTCTTGTTGATAGATGCTCGACCCGATCAGAGCCATTTCTCTTTCTTCCTCTTGGAGATCAACTATTTCCTGGTGCGCCTGTTCTGCTTCAGCCCCCGAGAAGAGTTCTACTCGGGGGGCATTGTGCAGCAAATCACTTGGAAGCACGGCTTCAGCACCATACACCATTAAGAAAGGGGTTCGATCAGTTGACCAATTGGGAGTCGTTCTCAATACCCATAGGACAGATGGCAATTCAGTCACCCAAGCTCCAGCAGCATGCTTGAGGTCGCGCATCAGTCGGGGTTTTAGTCCTTGAAGGATCAAGCCATTTGCTCTTTCTGCTTGTCCATTCGACTACGGGTGCGCAACGGATGTGTAATCGACCCGAGTGTCTTGGGACACGCAAAACGCTCTGAACTCATCAAAATCAAAGTTGGAGCGTTATCTATGATAATGCTGTGAGGGAATCCATATCTGAATATCAGTTCTCTGATGAAACTAATGGCGGTACTTGAGTCGAGATTCTTGATAGACTTGGCTTCGATCCACTTGGTGAACTTGTCGACTGCTACGAGCAAATGAGTGAAACCGCTTCTGCCAGTCTTGGAAGGCCCAACCATGTCCAACCCCCAAACTGCAAAAGGCCAGACGAGTGGAATAGTCTTCAAGGCAAGCGCAAGCTTGTGAGACATGTTTGAGTAAAACTGGCAGCCTTCATACTTGTCAACTATATCCTTAGCCATCTCATTTGCTCGCGGCCAGTAGAATCCCGCTCGGTATGCTTTGGCCACAATGTTCCGAGAGGACGCGTGGTGATCACAGGTCCCCGAGTGAATCTCATTTAAGATCAATCGACCTTCTTCTGGAGAGATGCAACGCTGAGCCACTCCGGTAACGCATTCCCGGTAAAGATGTCCACTTATTACTGTGAAGGCTTTGGATTGGCGGACAATCTGACGAGCCTCATCCTCATCCTCAGGGAGCTCTTGCCTGAGCATATATGCAATATAAGGCACTGTCCAATCGGGAGTGATCACCAAAACCTCCATGATCAAGTCGATTACTGTTGGAACTTCAATCTCAGTCGGATTGGTCAAACTTATCGATTGTGGGGGCTCCTCTGTACAGGGGTCTTCTTGGACTGATGGGGTATGAAGATGTTCTAAGAACACATTACTGGGAATTGGTTTCTGAGTGGAACCCAACTTCGCCAGATCGTCAGCCTCTTGACTCTTGATTCAGGGTATGTGGTGGAGCTCTAACCCCTCGAACTTCTTCTCTAGTTTCCTCACTGCATTGCAGTAACCAGTCATAGCAAGGCTCCTAATATCCCACTCCTTCATCACGTGATTGGCCACCAAGTTCGAGTCGCCGTAGACCATCAGGCGACGGATGCCGAGTGAGATGGCCATACGTAACCCATACAGAAGTGCTTCATACTCAGCTTCATGGTTTGAAGAATCAAAGTGAATTTGAAGGACATAACTGAGCTTGTCACCTCTTGGGGATATGATACGTCTCCAACGTATCTATAATTTTTGATTGCTCCATGCTATATTATCTACTGTTTTGGACATTATTGGGCTTTATTATCCACTTTTATATTATTTTTGGGACTAACCTATTAACCGGAGGCCCAGCCCGGAATTGTTGTTTTTTGACTGTTTTAGGGTTTTGAAGAAAAGGAATATCAAACGGAGTCCAAATGGAATGAAACCTTCACGAACGTGATTTTATCAACGAACAAGACCAGGGAGACTTGGACCCTACGTCAAGAAAGGAAACGGGAGGCCACGAGGTAGGGGGGCGCGCCCACCCCCACCAGGCACGCCCTCCACCCTCGTGGGCCCCCTGTTGCTCCACCGACGTACTCCTTCCTCCTATATATATCCACATACCCCCAAACGATCAGAGACGGAGCCAAAACCCTAATTCCACCATCGTAACTTTCTGTATCCACGAGATCCCATCTTGGGGCCTGTTCCGGAGCTCCGCCGGAGGGGGCATCGATCACGGAGGGCTTCTACATCAACACCATAGCCCCTCCGATGAAGTGTGAGTAGTTTACCTCAGACCTATGGGTCCATAGTTAGTAGCTAGATGGCTTCTTCTCTCTTTCTGGATCTCAATACAATGTTCTCCCCCTCTCTTGTGGAGAACTATTCGATGTAATCTTGTTTTTGCGGTGTGTTTGTTGAGATCGATGAATTGTGGGTTTATGATCAAGTCTATCTATGAATAATATTTGAATCTTCTCTGAATTCTTTTATGTATGATTGGTTATCTTTGCAAGTCTCTTCGAATTATCAGTTTGGTTTGGCCTACTAGATTGATCTTTCTTGCAATGGGAGAAGTGCTTAGCTTTGGGTTCAATCTTGCGGTGTCCTTTCCCGGTGACAGTAAGGGCAGCAAGGCACGTATTGTATTGTTGCCATCAAGGATAACAAGATGGGGTTTTCTTCATATTGCATGAGTCTATCCCTCTACATCATGTCATCTTGCTTAAGGCGTTACTCTGTTTTTAATACCCTAGATGCATGCTGGATAGCGGTCGATGAGTGGAGTAATAGTAGTAGATGCAGGCAGGAGTCGGTCTACTTGTCTCGGACGTGATGCCTATATACATGATCATACCTAGATATTCTCATAACTATGCTCAATTTTGTCAATTGCTCAACAGTAATTTGTTCACCCACCGTAGAATACTTATGCTCTCGAGAGAAGCCACTAGTGAAACCTATGGCCCCCGGGTCTATCTTTATCATATTGATCTCCTACTACTTAGTTATTTCCTTTGCTATTTACTTTACCTTTATTTTACTTTGCATCTTTTATCATAAAAATACCAAAAATATTATCTTATCATATCTATCAGATCTCACTCTCGTAAGTGGCCCTATAGGGATTGACAACCCCTATTTGCGTTGGTTGCGAGGATTTATTTGTTTTGTGCAGGTATGAGGGACTCGCGCGTAGCCTCCTACTGGATTGATACCTTGGTTCTAAAAAACTGAGGGAAATACTTATGCTACTTTGCTGCATCATCCCTTCCTCTTCGGGGAAAACCAACACAGTGCTCAAGAGGTAGCAGGATACCAAGACCACTCCAGCACTAGAGCCATTCAACATTTTGGATCCATCAAAGAACATAGTCCAATGTTCCGAGTGAATCTGAGTCGGTTGCTGCTGTTCTATCCATTCGGCCAGGAAATCTGCTACTGCCGAAGACTTGATCGCCTTTTTTGCGTCGAACTTGATATCCAAAGGGAGGAGTTCAATCGCCCACTTGGCCACTCGACTGGTTGCATCTCGATTGTTCAATATTTCTAATAATGGATCATCACTGACGACTGAAATCGAGTGGTCTGTGAAGTAATGTGCAACTTTCTTCATGGTCAGATAAATCCCGTAGAAAAGCTTCTGATAGTGCGGATACCGTTGCTTGGACAGGGTCAAGACTTCAGAGATATAGTACACTGGGCGCTAAACTTTATACACTTATCCTTCTTCGCCCCACTCGACTTTGAGCACTGTGCTGACAACTTGTCACGTGGTTGCAATATATAGCAGTAGAGGCTCTTTGTTGACTGGGGAAGCAAGCACCGGCTGGGTGGAAACTAGGGCTTTGAGCTCTACAAACGCTGCTTCGGCTTCAGGAGTCCACTCGAATTTGTCAGACTTCTTCATCAGTCGGTAAGGAGGCAATGCCTTTTCACCGAGATGCGAGATGAACCGACTCAGTGCGGACAAACAACCAATAAGCTTCTGAACATCATGCATACGCACATGACGTTTCATTCGGAGAATTGCTCCAATCTTCTCTGAGTTTGCATCGATTCCTCGTTCGGAAACGAGAAAACCGAGTAACTTTCCGCCTAGGACTCCGAATGTGCATTTTGATGCATTGAGCTTGATGTCAAATCTTCTTAAGTTGGCGAATGTTTCGGCGAGGTCAGTCAACAGGTCGGAACCTTTACGTGACTTGACCACGATATCGTCCATGTATGCTTCCACATTCTGACTGATTTGAGTGAGCAGGCATTTCTGAATCATGCGCGTGAATGTGGCGCCAGCATTCTTAAGACCAAAGGGCATGATGACATAACAAAAGCAACCGAATGGGGTGATGAAGGTTGTTTTGTTTCGTCGGGTCCATATAGTCGGATCTGATGGTATCCAAAATACGCATCCAAAAAGGACAAACACTCACACCCCGCAGTTGAGTCAACGATCTGGTCGATAGGGGGGAGAGTGAAGTGATCTTTCGGGCAGGACCGATTGATGTGCTTGAAATCGACACACATACAAAGTGAATCATCTTTCTTGGGGAGCATGACAACATTGGTGAGCCACTCGGAGTGGTATATCTCGCAGATGAACTTAGCTGCCAGGAGCCGAGCCGCCTCTTCGCCAATTGCTTTCCTCTTCTCCATGGCGGACCGACGGAGATGGTCTTCGACAGGTTTTACTTTTGAGTCAACGCGCAAACGGTGCTCAGCCAGTTCCCTGGGTACACCTGGCATGTCAGATGGTTTCCATGCGAAGATGTCCCAGTTCTCACGAAGGAACTGGATGAGCGCTTCTTCCTATTTTTTGTCGAGTGTTGTCGATATGTGGGTCGGAGCGGCATTGGGAACGGTCGGGTGAATATGAACAGGCTTTGTCTCACCGGCCGACTGAAATGCGGACTCTGAAGCTGGCTTCTTGGCTCGCAACAAATCACTCGGATATGCATTTTTGTTGTATTCTTCCATCTCAACTGCTGCCATCTGCTCATCGGCAATTTTTGAACCCTTCTGGAGGCACTCTTCCGCCCTTTGCCGATTCCCTGTGACTGTGATCACACCTCTGGGACCAGGCATCTTCAACTTGAGGTATACGTAACACGGTCAAGCCATGAAATGAGCATATGCAGGCCTACCCAAAATTTCATGGTAGGCACTTTGAAAATCCACCACCTCAAATGTCAACTTCTCCTTGCGGTAATTCTTTGAATCACCGAAAACCACGTCAAGAGTAATCTAACCCAGTGGATCTGCTTTCTTTCCTGGGATGACTCCGTGAAACCGCATATTACTCTCACTGAGTTTGGACATCAGAATGCCCATCCCTCCGAGGGTCTCAGCATACAGAATGTTCAAGCCACTACCGCCATCCATCGGGACCTTGGTCAATCGGGTACCCCCAACGACTGGATCGACTATCAATGCTTACCGCCCAGGGGTAGCAATGTGCGCTGGGTGATCGGACTGGTCGAATGTTCTGGGAGTTTTTGACCACTTCAAATACGTCGTAGTTGCTGGGGCAACCATGTTCACTTCTCTATTGATAACTTTCAGTCGACTTTTGCTCTCGATGTCAGCAAAAATCACTAAAGTAGCATTTATATTGAGGTAACCATCATCTTCCTCTTTATCCTCATCCTTATCAGATTCTTTTTCCTTCTCACTGGGCTGACCTTCTTGGAAACTCTGAATTAGGAGTCGACACTGTCGAGTGGTATGTTTGGGCAGAATCAAATTACCCTATGCATCTATTTTGGTGTGTATGTGGCATTGCAAATCAAGAGCATCATTTCCTGCCTGATCTTTCACTTTTGGGGGGATCCATGGCCCTTTAGGATTTCCCTTGAACTTCCCTTGATTCAAAGTTGCAGCTTCAGCAGGACCTGCAGCTTCAGCCTTGCGCTTCTGCTTCAGACTGGAATTTCCTCCTCCGGTGTCTTGGGCGACTGATTTGTTCTTGCCACTGCGGAGTCGGTATTCCTCTTCGCCATTAGCATACCGAGTGGCTATTTCCATCATTCAGGCCAGGGACATGTCACCTGACCGACTGAATTTCAGGTTGAGCTCTCTGTACCGAACACTCTCTTTGAAGGCGCAAACTACTTGGTGCTCTGATACATTTTCTACAGTATGATGAAAAGTAGTCCATCTCTGGATGAAGTCTCTCAAAGTCTCATTCTGTTTCTGAAAGCAGTGTTGCAATTCAGTCAGTCCGGCAGGCCGCTTGCAGGTGCCCTCACATGTTTTGATAAACACTCGGGACAATTCTTCCCAACTGAAAATACTTCCAAGGGCCAACTGATTCAACCAAGCTCTTGCTGAACCCTCGAGCATAAGGGGAGGTGCTTCATGGCTACATCATCACTGCCTCCACCAATCTGCACTACCACTCGGTAATCTTCCAACCAAGTGTCGACCTTCGACTCATAGGTGAACTTACTCATGCCCGTTGCCAATCTGAAGTTGGGAGGGATCTCTGCAGCACGGATGGCTCTGCTGAAACATTCTGGCCCAGAAACATGCACTCTTCTTCCACTCGAATGGTTTCTGTCTTGTCCTTTTCTGTGTGCCCGGCCCCTGTCGACCAGACCTTGTACAAGAAGAGATCTCGCATCAAAACCAGGCTCTCTGGGGTCAACTGGAACCCTCTGCTCATCACCATACGGGTGCCTGTCATCATACCACTGGGGCGCAGGCACTCGATGATGGTCATCGCGGGCGTACCGATGATCATACTGTCCGTGGCCTCGATCCAGGTACTGATCTTGGCGGTGCCCCTGATTGTCACGCCGCAGGGCGATCTTGGGCTGTGTGTCGACTAAACTGTGTCCGCAACCACATATCTACTATGGATCCTGTTGCGCGACTGAGAAACAGCTGAGTTTTGTTCACCTGCCGCTTGGAGCAGTGCGCAGATCTGCAACAAACCTCTTCCAGCTTCTAAACGAGACGGCTGAATTGACTCTGCTATTCGAGTTGCAGCTGCAAGATTCTGGATTTGATTATGATATACCTGAGGTTCAAGCGGAAACAATAGTCAATGTCGTCAACTGGATTCGGGGATCTGACGATGGGCGCGCTCGTCGAGTGAATGTTCGAGATTCTCCAGTCGCGCGCGCTCAGCCAAAGTGGCTAGACGCGCAGCCTCTAAGGCCCGAGCCTCAGAGGTATCCCCAATGATGGGGGTGTGGAGTGCCTCCATGTTGCGACATTGCAGCTCGTCCCTCTGCTCCGAAGTGAGGGCTTCAGGATGATATTCGTCGTGACCATGTGCTGGGCCGCCGCTGCCATCGCCGCCGCCGCCGCGACAGAACCCAGGTGGGCTGTGTGGCGTGTCGACCATGAGGACTTCTGCCGCTGGGTCGCTGCTTCCGCACTCAGAAAGAGTCTTCGCGGTACCAGTCGACAGGTCGAATGGTCCGCAGAGAGATTCGTCGGGCTCGATTGCTGTGACTTGAGGGGTGGCTATCTATCAAGCCACCGCATCCCTCACCCACCGCTAGAGCCGTGACTGGCAGGATCGCTTGCGGCAATGTACGGCGGGGAGAGTGGATGATGCAGGAGCCGATTGATACTGGGTCGACGGCTGCCGCGGGAGGACGCCGCAGGCACTCGCGTGAAAGTGTGCCGCCCCACAGATAGGAAGGGCCTCAACGTCGAGTGGGGCCTCCTGGAGCCAGGCGGAGTCGTCGGCGATGAAAACGAGCGCGCCGAGACGGATCTCGTGGCCCAAAGCCAAAACACCACCAGAAACCATGTTGATGGAGATCGGAAAAATTGCAACCTCACGGAAGTCGCTAAGACACCTGCCCCAAGGTGGGCGACAACTGTCGTGGGAGAAAGTCTGACAGTAAGAATAGGGGGTATGTAGGAGGAGGCAAGGTCCTAACTACAGCGAGGTTGTGCACGCAAGATTTACGAGTTCAGGCCCTTCTCGGAGGAAGTAATCGCTCCATGTCTCGGTGCCCGGAGGCTTGGTAGAATGGATATGCGTGGAAGTTACAGGGGGTGCGAACCCTTGTGCCCGAGGAGGGGTGGCTTATATAGAGTGCGCCGGACCTCTCCGGCCCTCAGTTACACAGGGTTCAATGTACATTAAGACAAGGCATTACTGGTAACGCTAGCTATAAAGGACTATAAATGATCTTTAATACTACGGAGTGAACGTCTGACTGTGGCCATCCTGGGATGGCTTTAGATCTTCTGTACTCCGAGTGTTTCTTCATGTGTTTGAATGACTATATCTTGGTCGAGTGGAATTGGGGTATCCGAGTGGAATAGCTGGTCGAGTGGATTGCACTCCAAGG